>NC_090801.1:47457197-47760227 GCF_036512215.1 Solanum lycopersicum | reverse complement strand
CAATACTAACCAGAAGCCATAATCGGATAAGGTCCAAGGGTACAAATAAGGTGATACATGTGTAATTTGAGTGAAGATCAATGCAGGGTAGATGCTTGATTGGAATTCGATTTCAACATCAGAACTGGAAAAGTTCTGGACAGAAAATATGTCGAATTGAAGTTGGGCAGCGACTAAATTATCATGCTACTACAAAGAAAGTGATTGACATGACTTCAGAAATAGCAAGAAATTGCTTCACGAAGCTGCAGGTGCATTGCATGAACGGATTTTAGTTGTTGCATCACAAGTCGCTTCTGAAATGCTTTGGATTGAAGATGTGGCGTAAATAAGAGAACTTGGGCAATTTGATATAGTTGATTAAGCAGGGGTGATGATTGATGTTGGAGCTCAAATTATTTCTCCAAGAGCCTCTCCAATTAAGCTTCATGATGATCGTAAGTTGAATATGATTAACTCTCATGCTTTACCAATTGTTTCAATCTCTTGAGTTATTTCAACAAATAATTTGATCACTACTAGCCAGAAAAAAGGTGTTACAAGTGAGAGTCGATGGGCTGATCGGGTGGATCAAAGAAGAGGACAAACATGCCATACCTCATAGAAAATTGAGCCGCGAAGTACCAATATTTGTTCCTAAGGGTAGTGGCATTTCCGCTGATTCATCTCCATTACATATAAGGTGACAACTGATTTTAACAGGTACTAATGTTCAAAAGTTCTAGACGACGAAGAGCTTTTTGATGCATTGGTGAATTCTGATGTTAAGAAGTTGACTTCTCTTACATCTATTAACACAAACAAGCAACTACAAGATGTTGGTATGTAATAGTTCTCTATTGACAAATAGATTTGCTAACCTACAAGACGAGGAGTCCTTTGAGGAAGATGAGGGAAGATGATATGTTGAATTATTGTTTTGCAAATGCATCTACGAATGCATATAATTTCTCCTAAAAAAAATAGTTGGTTTGCTAAATGACTAAGGAGTTTGTTTATAGGTATACACTGATGAATCTGGCAAAGCAGAATAATACGACATTGTCAAAAATATACAGTTTTATCTCATTTGAAGTTCCCACATCTGCACGCAATAGACGAGTATTTTTCCCTCAGTTATGCGTATTACATTGATTCAGGCATGGCAAAATTAGGAGACAGGGCATTTCCATTTACAAGGACTTGTTTCAGAAAATTAACTCTCACAGACTTGAATTGATAGTGCTGCAGTAAAAATAACAAATTAGTGAGGTGTGAAGCAGATTATTATAAATCACACAAGCAAAGCAAATGATTGACATGACTTCAGAACTAGCAAGAAATTGCTTTATGTTCCTGTTTAGGGAAGACTCTCTACTTCCAATTAGGTACAACCAAGAAAAGAAGAGATTAACGCCCTATTGATGGTAACCTGTTAATTTACCATTGACACCAAATTACAACTGCAAGAGGCTCAAGTACACCCTTCCCTGACGTATTATAATGTGTATAGAAAGTAAAATGACATTTGGAATAGAATTGCATCTGAAATACCACAGATATTATAACGATTTTACCTTTCCTTCCCATTCAAAATCAATAAATTTGCAAATGGGCTCCAATAGTGTGACCTGATCTCCTTGTTTAATCTGTCAACAAGAGTAGTTCGTTAAGTAATGATGTGAAAATCTAGTTCGTGTGTCATTTTCACTTATTTTCCTTTTTGATTCTTTTTGTGCTTGCAGTATCAACCTAAAAGACGCTTCATTTATGTTTTTTCATCTTCTTATTCCTTCTTAATAGGAATATGGTAGGCTATACGTCACTATGAAAATCTGAAGTACGATAAATATTCAAAGATATGACATTTATTCTCTCTTTATCTTTAGTGTTTGGTTACGTATTAAAGAAGTGAGGTGTTTCCCCTTCATCTTACTTATCATCCAGGAAGTGACAGAAGGGAGGAAAGATCCTTCACTTATTCTTAGGCATGTAGTGCTGCAGCAGTTTAGCAGCAAACTAACGTGTCAATATCTGAAATTTATTTGTTGATTTTCTTATCTCAGTTTCTTCAAGATACTCTACTTTGACCATTTTTTTTCTAGGAATTAAGATCTTAATGGATAAATGTACCAACAAACATTAAAACAGCATAAGGTAGTGCTTACTGCTTCCTTCTGTATGCCGAACATTGTAAGTACAAAACTTTTCTCATCAGAGTCACAGAGCATATAGTATCTGTAGAATAAGAGTACACATTTAGAAATAAGTATGTAAGCATAAAGTAGGGCTGCACAGACAAGTAACTTCACTTCTAAAGGAAATTCTGAAAATGATCAACTCGTGTGGGTTCCTCCAAGATGAAGTAACTTACAATGGACCAATATACCCATACTCAACTAAGCACCGTACTACTGCTACAACCTCAATCTGTTCGTTAAGGCCTTCAGTTAAGAGATCCATGGTTGCTCTCTTGTATGAAGGATTCACTGCGAGGAAACACATTACCTCAACTAATAGAAAAATTGCTGAATCATATACCTCATTGTTTACAGTTAAGAATGTAAAGCCTTGCAATCAATATTAGCAAGTGACTGGATCCGGTCAGGCAAGCTTGTTTCAGTACTCTTTCCTTTACTCTTTCCCTTACTCTTTCCCTTACTCTTCCCCTTATTCTTGTCATTACGCTTACCCTGAAAAGAAGGATCACATAATTCAAATGCATCCTTCACAATCTGATTCCTAATTTCTTAACAGCTTCAAAAGAAGAAAGCATTTAACAACTGAGAATCTTAAGGCATTATTTCTTAAAAACTATATCATAACTTTCCTATTTCTCGAAAAAAATCAAGAAATGAATGAAGAAGAAACAATTAAAATGTCAGCCGAGGCACCTTTCAGTTAATACAGGGCTATGCTCCTGCTCAGTTTCATTATTTTGAACAACTATTTGAAGGACACAAGATATGGTCAGTACCTCATCTCCTTTTCTATTAGACACATCTTGTTCTTTTAGATACGCCTTATGCTTAATGCATGAGTAAATTTGCAACTATTTGTAGTGGTAAGTCTGTACACTCTAATCCTTCCAAGATCCCACTTCGTGGGATTTCACTTAGCATGTTGTTGTTCTGTTGTAGTAAGTGAAAAGAATTCTGAAAAAAATCCATCAAGTAGGAGAAAATTTACAAAGCTTTCTGAGGTAGTCATAGTAGAGTTACCAAGTTGATCTCATGATCTATTTTAGCCCAATGATACAAATTGTATTACTAGGTTAGATACCCAACTTGGATATTTATGTCCAAACAGCTCTTCATTCCACATAATCTTAGCTGCATTGCAGTTTCCTAGCCTCTACTTATTTGGCAATTTTACGAGAATCACTCAATCAACTGAACCTCAAACCTACACATCAAAACAATTATAGAAATCATGGAAAAGCATGACTATCTTTTGGTGTTTTTCTGTTCATGCCATAAAACCAAATTTCATGTTATATCTTCCCCCTAGCTATCATTAATACTTGTTAGCTAAAGTTAAACACAGCAGAACTTTGTAGATAATGAATGGTTCTCAAAGGCCATCTTAAAGGACCACCTCATCGTACATTCTTATTATAGCAGGAACAGATATCTTTCTTTGGTAATTCTGCTGATAAAATTAGTGTTTAAATAGGTTGGAGTTCCATACTAGTGACAGGTATGTGTGAATACATCAAAGCACTCCACTGTGCCATGTTGGAGAGGTCACATGTACAATTACAGGGAGTGTGACTCCTCGAATACCTCTTGTAAGTAGTTATCAGAGGCCTAACTTTGTATATTTGCTGGAAACAAAGCACCTTTCATCATACTCACTTCACTTATGATTCTAATGTCATCAACCAAGACATTCTTAATGCAATGGATTATAATATCACCTGCGGATGCTTTACATAAAATAACCACAATCGAATAATCTTACCTTAAGTAATCTTTCTAATTTTTCAAGAAGCTCGAGCGTCAGTTTCACTTGATGTGAGGCATCACTCGCAGGATTCTTTAGTGCAGCATCTGAAAATCCAATTAGGGAGCCCTTGTAGTTCTCCACAAATCTATTCACCTGAGAAAACAAATATTATGGCATTGAATTTTAGAAGGGGGTAGGTGAAGTCTATGTTTAAGATATCATCATATGTGCAAACATAAAATTTGAAGATGAATAAAAGTGAGTTTTCTTTACGAAGCATAAAACCTTTCAAGCTTGCTGAAGCCAATTCTTTTAAATCAGACTTCTTTTCTAATTTGAAGTTGGACTTCCCTATACACACTTGATCTTCTATATAGATTATTTTGTACTGAACTCAATTCAACATGTCTATGATCTCTTCAGATCTTGTAATAGTCATTTAACTGATCTTTCAACCTGTATCCTCATGTTTGGTTCAAGTACGACCTGTGTATGTCATATTTTATAAAAGAATGCTTCTATTTCTAATCATGACTTTTCCTTTAGTTTACCAACTTTCATTCCTTTGAATCTTTATATATCAACATAGATCCTAATGATTCTCAAAAACACTAAGAGTGCCAAGCTTATTTAGAGGCCTTATCTGCAACCTGTTGATCATTTAGTTTTTCTAACTATTGTTCTTTAAGAACACCATCATAAAAATACTAGGTGATAATTAGCAACAATTGAGAACATTGTGCTTTGAAATATCCTATATATGATACAACAGTTCATAAGTGAAATTCTTGTTGTTTTCAACAACTTACCCTGCTATAGTCGTAATCAAAATATGGGTTTGACTTCATTGCATCAATTTTTTTCTGAAATTGGGTAGAAAATCAGATGAAACTTCCAAGTATCTAAAAGAACAAGGCTTGCAGGGAGCTAATACTGTAAACATATATTTCATGTTAAAATAACGGGAAATAAATATACAGAGACAAGATTGTAAGAACTTACAGCTTCTTCGAGTGCCTCTAATGCCAGTAGAAGAGTATTGTAATACCATCCTCCATTCAAAATAAAGGAAGTGAAATATGCGCATCCTAAGATGTCTATCAACCAAATGAAGCTCATTGAAGGAATTGGATTTTTATCAAAATATTTATTATAGCTAAAACTGTGTGCAGATACTAGCTAAAGATCCAAGAATAACATACACTTTATAGTAAAGCAGGACATTTGCATGTTTTCACAAGTATATACTTAAGAAAATTCCAGGTACTGCGCTTATGCTACTTCATGGTTCCATGAACCAAAGTATGTAATTTCTGCACCTTAATCTGTCTTCAATGTAATTGTATGCTACTTCTTAACTATAGCTATACAAAATGTGAATGGTGAAAAAAATCATTGACAAACACCAAGTAAACATTTAGTGAATTGGCGAAGCTGAGAGTGCTAAAGCAGGGAATGTTTATGACACAATATCAGAGAATCTCAGAGGTGAGTGATTAAAGCCTTTTTTAAATAGATTCTGTTCAGAAGTCTTACATAAACAAGCTCCATCCATGCTATCTAGAACGAGTGTCTTTTGGGCATACTTGATGCATTTGTCAATGTGCCAGGCAGTCTAGGCTGAATTTGAAGAAACTATGAAATAGATATACAATCAGATGAACAGATAGCAGCAGCCACTAAGAAAAAAGTGTGTGTACATATATATATATAGTGAAGTCACTTAAGTTCTGAATTTTCTCCATGAGTTATTATTAGAGTTAATATGTCAGAGGTGATTCAACTTTGATAATTTATATAGTAAAGTCACTAAAGTTTATTTTACACTTAACTTAAATATTTTTATCAATAAAATCACTTAACCAAATTTATTATCAAAAAAAAATATTGATATGATAAAATAAATTATTTTTTATGCCATGTAAATATAGAAATTTATTGAGAAATTTTTACAACAAACTTAATTAGTGAAAGAATAAAATATTACTGTAGATATTTAAAAAGATCAAATTTCAAAATTTAATTTTGCAACACAACTTTGAAAACTCGTTAAAAAAATTGCTTTGTTTAGTTAAATGAATATTTTAAATTGAAAATGGTAGAAATCATAATCCAATTAAGCAAATAAAATGCTTGAGATTCTCCTTGGAACAAAGTAAATTAACGTTAAAAAAAACAGAAGAATTCACCTTGTGCAAACTTCAGTTCAAGATATGCAATTCGACGTAAAATTATGCTATTTTCTGCAGCCTAAATCAAATAAAGGAGGAAGAATCCATTCAATGAAGGGAGCGTTTGAAGTTTAAAGAACAGAATAGTTAAGTACTAAAGAAGCAGCGAAATATGACCATATGAAGGACAAACTTATAGCACTTTTTAGCTCTTTGGTATTCCCCTTTCTTGGAAAAGCAACAGCCCAGGCAATCCCAAGCTTCCAGCAAAAGCGGATTCAATTGAGTCTGGTAGATAAAATTAACAGTAAGAAATAAACCAAACACAAATTCAAATATGTAATTCTTCTTTCAGTTACCGCGTTCACTAGATGATACTCTGCTTCCTCCTTGTAAACATCAGGAATTGCATTAAATATCCTTCCTTTTATATACTCGAACATTGCACGTTCATGACTTAATTCCTTCTTCTCTGCACGAATTCATACCACTTAAACTCACTCCATAAATTAAATTGAATGCATTTTTTTCTTCTTCTGGATAATCTATACCTGCAGGAACTGATTCAAGGACTTTGATGCACAAACCAATTTGAAGCTTGATGTCAGAGATTTTTTGTTCTGTAGTTGACGGGAAATGGTGGTCGCAAAACTCGTCGAGGCATTCCACCAGTTTAGACATAATTGAAATCCAATCCTCGTTGGATTTTTTTAGATGAGTAGAAACTTCTTTAATGCTGGAATTTAGATCAGTGGAGACTTCTTCTTTCTCCCTAGAAACCTCTTCAGTTGGAGTGCTCATCTTCAATGGTGGATTGGATTCTTTTAGATGAGTAGAAACTTCTTCAATGGCGGATTTTAGATCTTTCAGATGAGCAGAAACTTCTTCAGTGGTGGATTTTAGATCTTTTTGATGAATAAAAACTTCTTGAATGGCCGATTTTAGATCATTTTGATGAGTAGAAACTTCTTCAATGGCCGATTTTAGATCCTCTATATGAGTAGAAACTTCTTCAGCAGTGGATTTTAGATCTTTTTGATCAGTAGAAAATTGTTCAATGGTGGATTTAAGATCTTTTAGACGAGTAGAAACTTCTTCAATGGCGGATTTTAGATCAGAGGAGGCTTCTCCTTTCTCCCTAGAAACTTCTTCAATGGTGGATTTTGGATGAGTGCAGACTCCTTCTTTCTCCCTAGAAACCTCTTCAGTTGGAGTTGTCATCTTCAATGGTGAATTTAATTCTTTTAGATGAGCAGAAACTTGTTCAATGGCCGATTTCAGATCTTTTAGATGAGCAGAAACGTCTTCAGCGCTGGACTTTAGATCTTTTTGATCAGTAGAAACTTGTTCAATGGTGGATTTTAGATCTTTCTGATGAGTAGAAACTTCTTCAATGACGGATATTAGATCCTCCATATGAGTAGAAACTTCTCCAGCGGTGGATTTTAGATCTTTTTGATCAGTAGAAACTGCTTCAATGGTGGATTTTAGATCTTGTAGACGAGTAGAAACATCTTCAATGGTAGATTTTAGATCAGTAGAGACTTCTTCTTTCTCCCTAGAAACCGCTACAATTGGAATTGTCATCTTCAATGGTGGATTTTGGAAAGCTCAACTGCAAAGTTTGTTAATGGCGGTTTACAACTTTTGGGCGGGAAATTCGGTTTATAAGTATTCTGATGGATCACACTTTCTGCATCTTACTATTTCAAAAAAATTACCCTGATACCCCCAATACTTTTTGTTATTCTCTTTTTTCACCCGCAATGTATTTGTTTATTTGAAGAAATTCTCCTGCCCCACTTTTGTTACTTTTATTAACAATACTACACTCACCCGTCACACTATAGTCATGCAAGTACCATATCATATTGATGTAAGCATTATATTATTAAATTTTTTTGTTCTTTTTTGTTTAATTCACTTTTTTCCTTGAGTACTTTTTAAAATTTACTACACAATCAATTAATTTATTACAAAATTGCATTTTCTTAAATTGAAATTCAAAATGTTGAGCTATTTTTATTAATTTTAAATCATTTTAACAAGTGGGCCCCACTTTTTAAATAGCTTCTCTTCTATGCAAATTAATTTATAACTAAAAAAAATATCTTCTAAAATCAAAGATTAAAATGTTGAACCCATATTTTTTTATTAATTTAAATATTTTTAAGAAGTGAATCCCACTGCTTAAATTCCTCCTCTTCTACGCCTCTTCCTTTCTACTTCGTTCATTTTCACAATTGCTGGTCCTCGTTGAAAAAAATCCCATCCTTCAACCTTTAATGATTGTATGTTTTTCCTTACAATTAACCATTTTTGAAACAAAAATAACATATTAATTTTTTTCCTTAGAACTCTCTCCACCCCACCCCACTCCAAAAGTAGCCTTTTTTCACAAAATGGATCACTCAAACAACAAAGTTTATATTGAAATTAAAGTATTAAATACAATGCTAGTGTTGGATTTTGTGGATTACTAAAAGGCTGATGAAATGGAAGTAGGGTATAGAGGTGGGCGATAAAGATGAAGAAAGTGACTAATATGGGTGAAGAAATGTATAAGAATGCTTCAATGGAGAGAAAAGTATTTGGGGAAGACAACAAAATTATAAAGAGAGAAAAAAATTATTTTCTTTTTTAAAATGGGGCCCGCAGTTTATTTTTTACTTCCTAATTAGAATTTCATTTTTTTTTAAAAAACTTAATTTATAAAAAAAGTATTTAAAATATTATTTATATACTAGCCAATAAAAGAATGACGGTACAATTTTATAATTCAGTTTTTTCATTTTTAACTTTTCACTCGCTTTTAAGAGAGTGGATCACCCCTTAGGAGTAGTTAATTCACTTGAAAGTTATTAAGAGGGGTATTTAAACGTTCGTATAGTTTAGATGCTAAAGT
This sequence comes from Solanum lycopersicum, assembly GCF_036512215.1. NCBI lineage: Eukaryota > Viridiplantae > Streptophyta > Magnoliopsida > Solanales > Solanaceae > Solanum > Solanum lycopersicum. Next base: position 47,751,224 of record NC_090801.1, on the reverse strand, counting down.
TAGTTTTGCTGCCAAAACTTTTATATATTAGTTATTATATCATAAATATAAATATTATGGGATGCTAAATATATATATATATATATATATATATATATATATATATATATATACACACACTTTAATTCTTATGTTATGACATTATAATTGATTAGGTTTGTTAATTTAATTAAAGTAGAAGACAAAACAATGTGTATGAAACTCTTTCAATCCAGTGATTCTTTGAACTTTGAAATCAAAAATAAAAATTATGTGTAATGATTCAATGTGCCTCATTATTGAAATTCTTCTAATTCAGTGACTCTTTCAATTTTGAAACCAAAAATAAAATTTATGTCAATGTGTCTCGTTATTGAATTTTGATACGTGAAAAGATAATTAATTATATCATTACAAATACCAGTAAATTATAACTACAATTTGCTTGTCCCTAGATCATTGTTGTTTTTCCTTTTTCATCTACGGTTCTAAAATCTTCTTCCTAAATAATGATATGAAATATCATAAAAAAACTAGCTAAGGAGAAGAACAAATGATATCAGTCTGAAGTTAGCTTTCTCATAGTAGAATACTTGTATAGAAGCATAAGAGATGAAATAATAAAAAGAGAAGTTTTCTTACAGTAGAATAGTTGAACTTAAAAGTATAGAAGAGATGACCTATTCCTTCGTATCTTTTGTTTATTAGCTTATATTTAAGTTTTCTTTTCCATTTGGAGTCAACGTATGAATGTCCAAATTAATTTTGGTATACAGTTCACAGTTTTATGTAATTCTTGTATCATTTTGCATTATTGTGGGAATACATTTTTATTTGTCAGTGTGTTATTATTCTTGTACGTGTTACTTAATCGATAATACTTCTATTAATACAAGATGAATTTGATAATAAATGAATAATTTATACCATATGCTCAAATATCCATATTGCCAATTTCTAAATTCAAATTAATACAAATTAGATGCAATATGAATTTATTGGATCTAGTTGAACCTATTTATATCGTCAAATGGTTTTCCTTTGCTTGTCGCATCGATAGGTTTCTTGGAACAAACTCCTCAGTCATTTTACCATCCCAACTATGTTGATTTTCATGTAACTTCTTTTTGGTTTTGTCGCTTCCACTTCGTTGTTGCCTAGGTGATATATCCCCTCCCTATCCACTATATCAAGACATGTGTCCAGCATGTTGTCTTCCTCATCTTCATTAAGGGAATTTTCACCCAAATCAATTGTATTTGACACTAAAGCCATTGACTCATTCTTCTTTGCAAGCACACATTTAGACACAAATACAGAAGCTTCTGGACTTAATTTGCTATTCAAAGCAGGTGGTGAGTCCTTATTTTCTTCGAATCAAATCGTTGTTCTGTTAACCGTACTTGCTTTCCAATAGTCTTCAACAACTTTTCAAAGCTATTAGAACATAACAGGTCTCTTGAGGTAGTATTAATATCTTGCCTCTTCTTATTGTCATGAAAATTCTCGTTAGGACCATTTTCACTATATGGAGAATTATTTTGACTCGGGCAAGGATCCAACTATTAGTTGATATTTGTGTGCAACTAGTGTCCAAATTTTAGTTGGATTATCATTTTCAACTTGCAATACATGTTGCCCAGAATTTTCAGAATGTTCGACATGAGATATATCCATTAGTTTTTGTGTGAATCCATTAATTTTTTCCCTGAACCAACTCGCGGCGCATCAACCTCGGCTCTTGGTGTCCCCCCTTGCGATTTTAGTTGCATTAGACATCAAATTTAGCTCAACATCATTTGATTGTAATAACAGATAGTATTAAATAAATAGTATAAAATAATATTAGTATTTACTGTGTACTAATCCTAGTCCTATTAGGATTAGTACTCCTTAATCCTAGTCCTATTAGGATTAGTACTCCTTCCTATATCTCCTATATATATCTCTCATGTATTCCCTTATTAGGTTAACACTTTAATACAATCAATATTCCTTCAGATTGCACCTCACTAGTAGCAGCCTGTAAGTTATTGCGATCACCTTTGTTTACGGTAATTATTTGAACACCAATATTTACTTGTATTAACATCTATTAAGTCTATAGGATTTTGCCCAAAAGTGGAAGTAACCAATTGTCGATCTAAAGAAGTAACTTTATTTTGATCAACAACTACAGTCTTTCTTTATTCATTTGGTATTTCTCTCGCATCACCTTGATACTTTTCAAGGTCGATAGTACCCTTTAAAGCAACTTCAATGGTATCATTAATTCGTTTTAATTTTGGTTTCTTGTCGACATCAAACGGCAACTATCTTTATCATGACCTTGGTGCTTACAATAATTGCAATACAGAGGTCGATTATCATATATAATCTCTTGAAAAACCTCGATCAACTTACCATATTTTCTACCACAAATACAACCTTATACTATTTGGAAGCTTTTCCATTAGACAAGTATAACCTCGACCCTAGCCGTGCTACATCTTGACTAGATTTGAGTAGATTAACAATTGGTTTCCCAATTGCTAATGCTATAGACAATAGAGATTTATTTGCAAGAAAATCTGAGGATAAGTTCGGTAAAGAAATTAAAACCACAGCTAACATTGTTTCCTTCTTAGGGTTATATCCAATGGACCATGGAAAAACCCTACATTGGTGCTCCTCTCAATTATAGAGAAGATAGTTAACTGAACGAGATAAACTAGTACATAATCTTCATGTTGATCAAACCTCAACAAAATTTGTCTTGGAGCAAGTAAGCCAATTAAAAAATTATCTTTGGTACCAAGATGTTTCGGTAAAACTGACAGTAATACCTTCAAATTTGGCGCACCATGGGATAATTTAAACACCACTGCTTGACGTAATCGCTCTTCGATCATAAAGTCTTGTCTTTCTTCTATTGAAAATATGATATAGGTTCTCCGTGAATTATTTCGATTGATTTTAAGATTATCTTTGAGTTAATTAGGGCAGATTGTTTAGGATCTATAGTATTGGAATTGAAAAGAATGGCGTATATGGTGGTTTGGGGTGGTGGGGCTGGCTGGACAGCCTCGAAAGGAGGCCGTCCAATGGTTGTAGCAGCCATGATAGCTGCGCAGCTGCTGCCTATGCAGGAGCTACCAGAAACCCTAGGTCGGCAGTTAAGTTTCTATGTGAACTATGAAGTTGCAAACATAGATTTGAAAATGAATAAAAGTCAGGTTGTTTTTAGAGGCTATTGGATCTTCCTTCACTAAGCATGAAATTTCAAGCTTGCTAAAGCAAATTCTTTTACATCACGTTGTTTTTTTAATCTGAAGTTGTACTTCTACAAAGATTATTTCGTACCAAACACAATTCAACACGTCACTAATCTCTGCATTTCTGGTTTATTCCTGACTAGCACTTCATAAGATCAGTCAAAGAAAGAAAGCCTTTTAACTTACCTTAATCAAATACTTAAGGGCAAAGGACAAAAATCACATACTTCTAAGGTAAAATTATTATTTGTCCTTTATAAGTTTATAATTACAAACATCCCTCAAACCGATACAATAATATAAGCGCTGATACATTAATCTAATGCGCGAGATACATTAATCATTAAGTAAGATATATTACGTTTTATACATGATACTCTAATCTGATGTACATACATTAATTTGATGTGCGAGATACATTAATTTGATACATAAGATACATTAATTTGATGAGTAAGATACATTAATCTGATGTGCTGATACATTAATCTGATTTGTGAAAATGCAAGATTCGGGGATTTGTAAAACTAATAGGGGATAATGGTAATAAGAGAACTTAAATGTGTCATTTTTCAATGTTTAATAGTCAAATTATAAACCTACCCTTCCACGTTGATGCCTCCGAGTGATTCTTATATGATCAAATACGTAACCAAAATAACCATATGAATTCATATTGTTATACTTCTATTTCATATCCAAAAAGTCAACGCTAAGAATGCAAGGTTAAAATAGTAAATTGACAACAAAACTAGTTTATCCTTAGTTTGAGTAGTTTATGCGCAAGAAATCATCAAAAACTAATCACTAATGGTAACACCTCACTATTTGAAGGAAATAGAATTTGAAAGAAATTATTTTTTGGAAATACGCAAATTTGAAAAGTTTGACAAGGTAAGCCAATTAAGTATGAGTTTTGGGTTAACTTCAAACTAACATAACTCCTGGTACATGACGATTTAGGTGGTCTAGGAGATACTGAATGAAAGGTTTTAGAATTATCTTTCCAACGCCACTGAGTTTGTTAGTTTTCGAGTTCGTATGAGGGAGATATGCTCGTTTGAAGTTGGAATGTCCGAATAAAGAAAGTCAATCGGATTTTAGAGGGGTATTTTGTTTTTCTTCATAATCCAATTAATATGTTCCGGTTTTAGGAATTTATTTGGGGTCTAAACTGAGTTAGTTCAGTTTAAGCAATTAAGAATTATGCTCGGGCTTTGAGAGAAGAGAAAAGAGGAGAGAAGTTTAGACGTTCTTGGAGATTTCTTGTGGAATCGAAGTCATTTTGCCAAGGGTTGAACCATAAAGAGATATGTGAGACTTTCATAGCGTTGGGTTCGTTTACCTACGGGCTAATCATGTTTAGTTTAGCAAAATTCGTTCTAGAAAGTTGAAAGTTGATGATTTTGAATTGTATTCTTGAATATTTGCTTTCTTTCTTGAGTTAAAATGGGATTGTTGAGTTCTTAAGGAAATCGTGTCGATTAAAGAGCCGTTTATGAATCGATTCTTGTGTACATTTAGTAGGTATCTAAATTTAAAGAGAATTTGAGAAAAAAAATTGAATATAGGTGAATTGGGGCTAGAAAACGAAAAAGGAAAAAGTCTGGCAAATCTGGGTCATAAACTCAAATTCAAGGAAAGTCAAGAGTCAAATCTAGAAAGTTTTTAGACTCCTTTCAAAAATTCTTTTGCAAATGCTTTAAAGTTGTTTTAAGACTTGAGTTTTGAGTTAAGCAAGAGTAACAAATGAAGTTCATTTCTTCCAAAAGAGTATATGAGAACTAAGTATTTTAAAAAAAAGTAAATATTTTTACATTTAAACAAGATTTCCAAGAGAGCCTTTGATCTAGGTTTTGAGTAATTATCTCAAACCATAAAAATCATTTTTGTTTTTAAACATACGAGTTGAGTATTTTGGGAGTAGTATTAAACATCGATGTCAGGATGAGTTCATAACAACTCAATGTCTCCATAAACCATGCAGTCAATGTGGCTAGAGAGGTCATACTTTTAGATGATTCCTTAATGACTTTTCACATAGGCTAGTTGATCCATATAATTAAGGCATTTTATATCCCGGCAAGTTATAAGATAGTTCTGGCAATGTGGGCGAGACGTTGTATCATGACATAACTCATAATGATGGTTGTCGGTTAAAGAAATTTCTGCAGAGTTATATTACTTTATTATATATGTATATTGAGTTGTGTCATACTGTTTTAAATGCTTTATATTAAATTGCATCTTTACTGTTGCTATTTCTACATTGAGTTAGTTTTCCATGAGTTGAGTAAAGTTGAGGTAAGTGTTTCTTTTAGATTTTAGTTCAAGCTTATGTCATGTTTAGTTTTCCCCTTGCATGCTCTTACATTCAATGTACTGATGTCATTTGGCTTGTGTCGTTTTATGATGCAAATACGGTAACCAGGATCAACATCAAGCGCCTGTAATCCACTTGAGCACTTAGAGTCAGTTGGTGAGTCTTCTTGCTTTCTGAAGGATCCCTATTTACATTGCTTTATTATTTTTAGTTGTTAGGATGATCGGGAGTCTTGTCTCGACATCCCAAATAGTTTAGAGGCTTCATAGACAACTAGTTAGTTCATTTGTCTTTACATTTTCATTCTATTATGTTGAGATTTAACTTTTCCTTATTGGCCAGTTGAATGTTTCCTTTACAACATTCTAGTTTATTACATCGATTTATCTTTGTTGAGTAAAATCTTCCGCTAAGAGTTAAGCCAGACCAAGGATCCACTTGGGGCCAACAATGCTTCTCGAGTGTAGCCCCCCCCCCAAGGTGTAGGCTCGGAACGTGACACTTATCAACCCCTAAACGAATAAATTACCATTTTCTAGTCCTTATATTAAAAGTTAAAAAAAACCTTAATTTAAAGATAAAACATGAGTATCCCTCAGATTATGACCAAAACATATTACATTACCAGTTGCTTTCTTTTATGAATTAATGTAATCTATTGATGAAAGCGTCCAGCGTAACAAAATATATATATTTTTTTAAAAAGTAGTATATTCATGAGACAAGAAACCTAGAGAATACGTAGATCTCTAAGACAAACATATGGTGGCACATAGTTATGGGATAGAGATATTGCTGCTGGAAACCCGATCATCAACTATCGTAGAGCTTCCACCTCAATATCCTCTCGATACTAAGTATAAATCCCACAGAATAATCATAAATCACAATTTATTTCGTCATCGAAGAAAAGACACAATTAAGCAACCAATCCAAACTAAAGTTAATTTAGAATAGCTCCTTAAATCCCACAGAATAATCATAAATCACAATTTATTTCGTCATCCATGAAAAGACACAATTAAGCAACCAATCCAAACTAAAGTTTATTTAGAATAAATCCTTAATCTTAATTATACTTAGGTGAGAAAACCTTTCAACCTTATAAATTCTTTGTGAGAAAACCCCTTTCACAATCATGTTTTGAGCAATATGTGAGAAATTCTTTCACAAAACTATTATATCGAGGCTTTACTCTCAAAGAAACCTTAAATCACTTAATCAATTTCATAAAGAAACATGCATATCTTAATAAATTCATCTTTCATAATTCATAAGCTTCATCATATGATCATAGTATAGAAATCATGGATCATGCATTTGTTGGGTTATGGGCCTTTTTCCCTTCCTATGTGGATAAATAAAAACCCAATTTGGACCAACCCATTTTTGCCTATAGGCCCATTCTTATGAGGCAAATATAAGCCTATTTAGGTCTTATTTTCATATACACAGAGAGTTTTTTCAGCAGCCAAAAAGAGAGAAAGAGAGCAGTTTTCGCAGTCAAAATTCAGCCCTAACAACCAACTTCAAATTGCGATTCCCGCTTCGTTTCTTATCCGATTGAGCTGATTTTTGGAAAACATATTATGTTCATCTCAATATTTGATTAGGAACTAAAAGAGTTGGATTTGGTGGCCTGCAACTTCAGTTTTGCTGTCGTGAACAGTAGCTGCAAAATTGGTGATTTTGCTCCTTTAATTCTCTAGATTTGGTGCAATCTTATTTTGTTGTTGCTCGTTGTTTGGCACTTGTTTTGTGGCCAATTTTGGAGAAAAATATTGTAACTCTTGGTTATTATAGTGGAGCTTTTGGTCCCGTGGTTTTTTACTCTTCATATCGAAGGGTTTTCTACGTAAATTTTGGTGTCTTGTGTGATTGGTTTATTATTGCCTTGTTATATTTGTTTGGTTGAATTACTTACTGCCTTACTATCATATTGCTTGTGGTTGTTTGTATTCTCTTGGTTCAAATCGAGAAGGGAAAGTATAGACTTCGGTATTCTTCCGCTGTTATCCTGTCAGACATTCTTTGTTAGTGTCTTATCTTTCCCAACAAAGTGGTATCAGAGCATTGGTTATTGTTGATTGTCGTTTTGAATGATGGAGGCAAATATGAGTAAAATGGTGTGTTTAAATGGTAATAACTGTCATATTTGGAAAGGCAAGATGAAAGATCTTCTATTTGTCAAGAAGATGCATTTACATGTGTTTGCTTCTAATAAGCCTCAGTCTTTGAATGATGAAGAATGAGAATTTGAGCATCTGCAGGTTTGTGGCTATATTAGACAATGGGTTGAAGATAATGTTAGAAATCATATTGTGAATGAGACATATGCCAAAAGTTTGTGGGACAAGCTCGAGACACTTTATGCTTCGAAGACTGGCAACAACAAGTTATTCCTATTGAAACAATTAATGAATATCAGGTATAAAGAGGGCACTCCTATTTCTGATCAAATTAATGATTTTCAAGGTGTTCTTGACCAGCTGTCGGGAATGGGTGTAAAGTTTGATGATGAGATACAAGGACTTTGGCTTCTTCATACTCTACCAGACTCTTGGGAAACTCTTCGAGTTTCTTTGACTAATTCTGCTCCCAGTGGTGTTGTAACCATGGAATATACTAAGAGTGGTGTCTTGAATGAAGAAATGAGAAGAAGATCTCAAGCCTCATCTTCTTCAGCTTCACACTCCGATGTTTTGGTTACTGAAGATAGGGGGAGAAACAAGTCGAGATATCAGAATGATAGAGGTAAAAGTAGAAGCAAGTCAAAGTCTAAATACAAGAATATTACATGTGATTATTGCCACAAGAATGGGCATATCATGAAATATTGTTACAAGCACAAGAGAGATATGAAACAACAAAAGAGAGAAGGCGATAATGAAAATCGTGTTGTTGTTGTTGCTAATGATGATCTTCTTGTTTCTTGTGATGCAAATGCCATTAATCTTGTTCGTGATGAGTCTAGGTGGTTTGTGGATTCTGGTGCTACTTCTCATGTCACGCCAAAGAAGGAATTATTTTCTTCTTATACTCCAGGTAATTTTGAAACGTTGAAAATGGGCAATAATCATGAAGTTGAAGTTATTGGCATTGGGACAGTTTGTTTGGAAAGTAACAATAGTTCCAAACTAGTTCTCAATAATGTCAATCATGCTCCAGATGTTCGCTTGAATTTGATTTCTGTGGGATATCTTGATGATGAGGGTTATGTTAATACACTTGGTGTTGGCCAGTGGAAGCTTACTAGAGGTTTGATGGTTATGGCCCGTGGTGACAAGTTGTCTAACTTGTATGTATTTCAGGGCTTCATGTCCAGAGACTCAGTAAATTTGGTGGAGAATGATACTTCATCAAATTTATGGCATAGAAGGCTGAGTCATATGAGCGAGAAGGGGATTGATAGTTTGGCTAAGAAAAATTTGCTTTCTGGAGTGAAACAAGCAAAGTTGAAGAAATATGTTCATTGCTTAGCCGGTAAACAGAAAAGAGTTTCTTTTCAGAGTCATCCGCCTTCAAGAAAGCTTGATTTGCTGGAGTTGGTACACTCTGATTTGTATGGTCCTTTTAAGGTAAGATCTCATGGTGGTGCACTTTACTTTGTGACTTTTATTGATGATCATTCTCGCAAACTCTGGGTATTTCCTTTGAAGTCCAAGGATCAAGTACTTGTTGTGTTAAAGAGTTTTCAGGCCTTGGTTGAAAGACAAACAGGGAAGACATTGAAATGCATCTGCTCAGATAATGGTGGTGAGTATATTGGGCCTTTTGATAGATATTGCAGAGAGCAGGGTATTAGGCATCAGAAAACTCCTCCAAAGACTCCTCAATTAAATGGTTTAGCAGAGAGGATGAACAAAACTCTAGTTGAGAGGGTTAGATGTATGCTTTCAGATGCTAAGCTGTCAGATTCCTTTTGGGCAGAAGCACTTAATACTGCTGCTTATGTTATCAATTTATCTCCTGCTGTTGCTTTAGATGGTGATGTGCCTGACAGAGTTAGGACTGGTAAGAATGTTTCTTATGATCATCTTAGAGTCTTTGGGTGTAAAGCCTTTGTACATGTTCCTAAGGATGAAAGGTCAAAGTTGGATGTTAAAACTAGGCCGTGTATCTTCATTGGTTATGGTCAAGATGAATTTGGCTATCATTTCTATGATCCTGTTGAGAAGAAACTTGTTAGAAGCCGTGATATTGTGTTCTTTGAAGACCAAACAATTGAAGATTTTGACAAAGCTGACAAGGCTGATTTTCAGAGTAGTGAGAGCTTAGTTGATGTTGATCCAGTTCCTTTTACTATTGCACCGGAAGAAAATCTTCATAATGATGAAAATCAAGTTGATAATGAAGATGGTGATCATGTTCAGAATGACCGGCATGATGTTGTTGATGCTCCAGTGCAAGATGATGTGGTTGTCCAACAACCAATTATAGATGCTCCAGAGAGTTCTCTCAGATGATCTAGTAGAGAGAGAATTCCTTCATCTCGTTATTCTCCCAATGAGTATGTACTCTTGACTGACGGGGGGAAACTTGAGAGTCTTGATGAGGCCATGGAAAGTGAAGAAAAAGAAAGGTGGTTTGATGCTATGGAAGATGAGATTAAATCCTTGCATGATAATCATACCTTTGATTTGGTTAAGTTACCTAAAGACAGAAAAGCTTTGAAAAACAGGTGTGTTTTTCGGGTGAAACATGAAGATGGTAATTCAGTTCCACGGTACAAAGCTAGATTAGTTGTCAAGGGATTTAATTAGAAAAGGGGAGTTGATTTTGATGAGATATTCTCTCCAGTTGTGAAGATGTCATCCATTCGTGTGGTTCTAGGCTTGGCTGCAAGTCTAGATTTAGAGGTTGAGCAAATGGATGTTAAAACTGCTTTCCTCCATGGTGACTTAGATGAAGAAATTTATATGGAGCAACCGGAAAGTTTTGAAGTCAAGGGTAAAGAGAATTATGTTTGAAAATTGAAGAAGAGCTTGTATGGTTTGAAATAAGCTCCCAGACAGTGGTACAAGAAGTTTGGTTCTTTTGTGAGTCAGTAGGGCTTCAAGAAGACTTCTTCAGACCATTGTGTTTTTGTGCAAAAGTTCTCTGATGGTGACTTTATTATTGTGTTGCTTCATGTTGATGACATGCTTGTTGTTGGTCATAATACTTGCAGGATTCAGAAGTTGAAGCAAGAGTTGAGTAAGTCTTTTGCTATGAAAGACTTAGGACCAGCAAGGCAGATTTTTGGCATGCAGATTGTCCATGATAGAAAGGCCAAGAAATTGGTATTATCACAAGAGAAGTACATTCATAAAGTACTTCGCAGATTCAGCATGGACAAAGCTAAGGTTGTCAGTACACCTATAGTTATGCACTTCAAATTGAGCACGAAACAGTGTCCTTCTAATGATGATGAGAAGGAAGATATGAAGAAAGTTCCTTATGCTTCAGCTGTTGGTAGTTTGATGTATGCGATGGTTTGTACAAGACCGGATATTGCTCACACTGTTGGAGTTGTTAGCCGTTTTCTTTCTAATCCGGGAAGAGAACATTGGAATGTTGTGAAGTGGGTTATGAGATATCTTTGTGGCACTTCTAGTCTAAGTTTGTGTTTTGGTACAGGGAAGCCTATTCTTTGTGGTTATACTGATTCAGACATGGCTGGTGATGTTGATACTCGCAAGTCCACTTCAGGGTACTTGGTTACTTTTGCAGGGGGAGTTGTGTCTTGGCAATCTAGGTTGCAAAAATGTGTTGCTCTATCTACTACAGAAGCTGAGCTTATTGCTGTCGTTGAAGCTTGTAAAGAATTGCTTTGGATGAAGAGATTCTTGGGGGAACTTGGTTGTGCTCAAGAGAGGTATGTGCTTTATTGTGACAGTCAAAGTGCTATACATCTTGACAAGAATTCTACGTTCCATGGTCGGTCTAAACACATTGATGTGAGATACCATTGAATTCGAGATATGTTGGATTCTAAGTTGCTTGAGCTTGAAAAGATTCATACAAATGACAATGGTTCCGATATGATGACTAAAGCTTTGCCAAGAGGGAAGTTTGAAGTTTGTTGCATGGTCGCCGGGATGGCGGTCTCCTCCACATAGTCGTGAGGGGGAGAATTGTTGGGTTATGGGCCTTTTTTTCCTTCCTATGTGGATAAATAAAAGCCCAATTTGGACCAACCCATTTTTTCCCATAGGACCATTCTTATGAGGCAAATATAAGCCTATTTAGGTCTTATTTTCATATACACAGAGAGTTTTTTCAGCAGCCAAAAAGAGAGAAAGAGAGCAGTTTTCGCAGTCAAAATTCAGCCCTAACAACCAACTTCAAATTGCGATTCCCACTTCGTTTCTTGTCCGATTGAGCTGATTATTGGACAGAATATTATCTTCATCTCAATATTTGATTAGGAGCTGACAGAGTTGGATTTGGTGGCCTGAAGCTTCAGTTTTGCTGTCGTGAACAGTAGCTGCGAAATTGGTGAATTTGCTACTTTAATTCTCTAGATTTGGTGTCATCTTATGTTGTTGTTGCTCGTTGTTTGACACTTGTTTTGTGGACAATTTTGGAGAACAATATTGTAACTCTTGGTGATTATAGTGGAGCTTTTGGTCCCGTGGTTTTTTACTCTTCACATTGAAGGGTTTTCTACGAAAATCTTGGTGTCTTGTGTGATTGGTTTATTATTGCCTTGTTATATTTGTTTGGTTGAATTACTTGCTTCCTTACTATCATATTGCTTGTGGTTGTTTGTCTTCTCTTGGTTCAAATCGAGAAGGGAAAGTATAGACTTGGGTATTCTTCCGCTGTTATCCTGTCAGGCATTCTTCGTTAGTGCCTTGTCTTTCCCAATAGCATTGGTTCATGTAAGTTTAACTTAAAACACATAGTTACTCCAATTCATGCATAATATAATAGAAACAATCAATTAGTTCATAATTGAAAATAATCCATTAGATTGAATAAAATCCTAAATTTGATTGGAGGAACTAACTTGTAAAATTGGAAAATTTAGGAACCCTATGGAAGAAAGGACTCCATAGATGAACATCATCATACCTTAGCAATCAATGGTGAATTAGAGCTCTTCAAGCCAAATCCCACCTTTCTCCTTCCTTGGCTCTTGATGGAAATTTGGGGGACGATCTTGGAGGGGATTCATGAATTTTAGAAAAGTGATTTAAACTAGGTAGTTTTTAGGTTTAGAAGACTTATATATGGCCTAGGATTAGGATCAAAACAACCTAGTTTAGGCATTGAATAATTAGGAAAAAGACTAAAAAAATTCTTAAAATTAACTGTCGACCCACATCTACGATTGTACGGACCAAACTGATCAACCATCTATAGGTTCAGAGACTATTAATCATACCAATATTTTGACGGAATTCATGTACGGTTCGTAAGTCTCCTACGGTCTGTACATGCCAACTGTGGAAACGAACTCTAGGCTTTAAAATTTCAATAAGTCTGGGGTCACGTGCGAGACCTATCTATGACTCGTAATGAAATGTTGGACCGACCTGGTGAGTCGTAAAAAGGATACTAGGATTTGTTTTGAAAAAAACTTATTTTTTACCACTTTCTACGGTTGCTACATACGACTAGTAGAAGCTTCTAGGTCCTTAGATGAGAACCGTAGACACAACCTGCAATCCAAAATTTTTATTTTCTCCCTTTTCCAAATTCTGGGCTTTTACATAAATTTGTTATAATAGTTGTGTATGTTGATAACTTGAACATTATTAGCAATCTTAAAGAGCTTCCGAAAGTTTGAACATTTGAAAATGGGTATCTAAAATGAAAAAAAAAAAGAACTCTGTTAAGATAAAAAAATTCTTGATCTACTTATTGAGAATTTGACAAGTGAATATTTGTCCATCAATAAACATACATAGAAAAGTTTTGATAAATCATTTCGATCTCAAATGAAGAATGAAAAATTTCTTAGTGATGAATCTCCATATTAGTCAATTAGGAAACCATTGAACCTTGCTATATATGATCAAATATTTTGCAGTGAGTTTATTGACAAAATTTCACTCCTCCGCAACGAGAAGACGTTGAAATGACATCGAGTACATATATAAAGTTATTCTACAAGACAATCAAGCAAATAAAAGTGTCCACATATGGTTGTTACTATGAATAAGTTGAATGAGCAATTTACTTGCATTAACAAGGTCACCAATAGAACGATTTTCAAGAATGTATTTGGTTAATTAAGCTCAAAGCCTCATCATATATATACATGAAAGCAAAAAATGATATATCAAGATGTGTTCAACGATACAACATCTTCGTGAATGTGATTTGATCATAAAGACACTGTCAATATCAATATTTGAGAAGTTGGTATAGAAGATTGCATGACATCATCACAAGAAATTAAGTGGTGGTTTTTAATCAGAAGGAGTAAAATATGTGTTGCATTCTTTTTTCCTTTACCGAAGTTTTTTCCAACTAAATTTTCCTAGCAAGATTTTTAATGAGGCAACAAATAATGCATATCAAAAGATAGGATTTGGCCGAAGAACTAGAAAGAGAACACAAGTTTTACTTCATACAAGTCATCGATGTCAAATGTCAAAAAAAAAAGAAATATCATCTATAAGGAAACGTCATTGTCAGATTGAAAAAAAATACATGGGCTACTGCATGTAATAGACACGAGTATTATGCCTATGGTAATGAGTCACTCATGGCAGAACTAGGAGGCAGGGGATTTCCATTTAAAAGGACTTGTTCCAGAAGATTAACTCGCACAGACTTGAATTGATAATGTTGCGGTAAAAATAACAATACCATTATTATAAATCATATGGGCAAGGCAAATCATTATTCTTCCAACACTTAAACCACCTGTTATCCAATTATTCATTTGGAAACTGTTTGGTTTCAGAAACTGCAAGAAATGACTTCATGTTCCTGTTTAGGGAAGACCGCTCTGCTTCCAATCAATTACAATCAAGAAAAGGGCAGACTGGGACCAGATTAACTCCTATCCTATTTAGGTAACTTACCAATTTTACCATACCATTGACACCAAATTAAATTACCACTGCAAGAGGCTCAAGTGTTATAAGGTGGAGTCGATACACAAATTAAAGGGATCCATAAGCTAATAGAACTCATCTAAGATGTGGTGCTTATAGAGGGGGAAATGTGATATAGCAAGAAAAATGACATCTTTGTAATAGCATTGCATCTGAAATACTTACCTTTCCTTCCCATTCAAAATCAATAAATTTGCAAATGGGCTCCAATAGTATGACCTGATCTCCTTGTTTAATCTGTCAAACAACAGTAGTTTGTTAAGTAATGATGTGAATATCTAATGGGGAATTGGATTGGAAATGCTTATAGAAACTAAATATCAGTGAATTACTCTGATGTAAAACAGTATTGTCATGACTCATAGTTCCTGTGTCATTTCACTTCTTTTCCTTTTTGTTTCTTTTTCTCCTTGCAGTATCAACTTTTCATAGAGCATACATTTCCTAAAAGAAGCTTCATTTATGTTATTTCATCTTCTTATTCCATTTTAGTAGGAATACGCTATGTGTCACCACAAAAGTCTGGAGTAGGATAAATATTCAAAGATAAAACATTTTGAATGAGATGATCATCATTATTAAGAGATATTCAGGCTCACTAATGGATTACTTAAGCGGCAAAGGAAATCTTTTCCTCTTCAAGTATGGACAAATGGGGAAATCAAGATAAGAATGGTGTTTGATAGAATGACATAGAAACAAATTATTCCAATTTACAGAAATTTTTTGAAGTGCTAACTCACTTTACTATTCTCTCTTTTCATCTTTAGTGTTTGACTATGTATTAAAGAAGTAGACCACTTTTTTCTTAGAACTAAGATCTTAATGGATAAATGTATCAAGAAACATAAGAACTGAATAAAGGGAGGAAAGATCCTTCACTTATTTTTTGGCATGTAGTGCTGCAGCAGTTTAGCAGCAAACTAACGTGTCAATATCTGAAATTTATTTATTAATTTTCTCATATCGGTATCCACTAGACCACTTTTTTCTAGGAAGTAAGGTCTTAATGGATAAATGTACCAAGAAATAATTAAACCGCATAAAGTAGTGCTTACTGCTTCCTTCTGTATGCCGAACGCTGTGAGTACAAAACTATTCTCATCAGAGTCACAGAGCATATAGTATCTGTAGATTAAGAGTATACGTTGATAGATAAGTATTTAGCATACACTAGGGCTGCACAGACAAGTGACTTTCACTTTTAAAGGAAATGCTGAAAATGATCAACTCATGTGGGTTCCTCCAAGATGATGTAACTTACACTGGAGCTTTATACTCATATTTAACTAAGCATCGTACTGCTGCTACAACCTCAATCTGTTTGTTAAAGCCTTCAGTTAAGAGATCCACGGTTACTCTCTTGTATGAAGGATTCACTGCCAGAAAGCACTCTATTACTTCAACTAGATTGTTTACAGTTCAATATCTAAGAAGAATGTAAAGCCTTACGATCAATATTAGAAAGTGATTGGATCATGGCAGGCAAGCCTGTTTTCATGCTCTTTCCTTTACTCTTTCCCTTGCTCTTTCGCTTACTCTTCCCCTTATTCTTGTCATATCACCTAACCTGAAAAGCAGGATCACGTAATTCAAATGCATCCTTCACAATCTCATTCATTATGTCTTAACAGCTTCAAAAGAAGAAAGCATTTCACAACTGAGAATCTTAAGGCATTATTTTTCAAAGACTACATCATAACTTTCCTGTTTCTTTAAAAAATTCAAGAAATGAAAGAAGAAGAGACAACTATAATGTTACCCCAGGCACCGTTCAGTCAATACGGGGCTGTGCTGTATTGACTCATTGAACAAATAAATTGGACTATTTAAGGACACAAGAATCGGTCAGTACCTCATCTCCTATTCTCTTAGATAAGTCTAATGCTTAATTCTTAAACCTTTTCCCAAATGGACAACTTTATTGTGCATGAGTACCTTTTGTAAATATATGTAGTTTAAGGTATACGTACACTCTACCCTCCCCAAACCCCACTTAGTGGGATTTCAATGAGCATGTTGTTATTGTTAGTGAAAAGAATTCAGAAAAAAATTCATCAAGTAGGAGAAACTTAACCAAGCTTTCTGGGGTAGCCATAGTAGAGTTACAAGTTAGGGTATTACTAACTTAGACACCCAACTTGAATATTTCTATCCAAAGAACTCTTTAATTCCGCATAATCTTAACGGCCTATTCCAGTTCCCTAGCCTCTACTTGTTTGGCAATATTCAAAGATTCACTCAATCAACTGCGCCTCAAACCTACACATTAAGACAATTTTAGTAATCATTGAAAAACATGAGCATCTTTTGGTGTTTTTCTGGTCATACCATAAAACCAAATTTCAAGTTATATAAGTCCACCCTAGCTATCATTTGTACTTGTTCCTAAAGGTTGTCAGAGCAGAACTTTGTAGATATTGACTGGTTATCTCGGGAACCATTCAAAGGACTGCCTCATCACACATTATGGTATATCAAGAAACAGAAAGCATTTCTTGGTAACTCTGACGATGAAATCAGTGTTTAAACAGGTTAGATCTCCATACTAGTGACAGGTAAGTGTGAACACATCAAAGCATTCCAGTATGACATGTTGGGAGTTGGACAGGTCAGATGTTTGCAATTGCAGGAAGTGTGACTTTTTGACTAACTCTTGTAATTAAGTAGTTATCACTGGCCTGCACTTGTATATATTCTGGAAGATAATGCACCTTTGATCATACTCACTTCCCTTATGATTCTAATGTTTTCAACCAAGCCGTTCTTAATGCAATGGATTGTATTATCACTTGCTGATGCTTTATATAAAATAACCACAATCAAATAATCTTACCTGAAGTAATCCTTTTAGTTTGTCGAGAAGCTGGAGCGTCACTTTCACTTGATGTAAAGCATCACTAGCAGGATTCTTTAATGCAGCGTTTGAAAATCCAGTTAGAGACATCAAGGGGGAAACTGAAGTCTATATTTAAGATATCATGATATCTGCAAACATAAAATTTGAAGATGAATAAAAGTGAGCTTTTTTAGAGAATATTGGTTCTTTCTTCACTAAGCATAAAACTTTCATGCTTGCTGACGCCAATTCTTTTTAATCAGACGGTTTTTGTAATTCAAATTGTACTTCCCTATCACACGCTTATTCTTCTAGATAGATTATTTCGTAGCAAGCTCAATTCAACTTGTCACTGATCATGCAATAATCATTTACTGAACTTTTTCGTACCAAACATGATTCTTAACTACCAGAAAGAGGTAACTAATTCAATGAGTTATTATCAGATTCTTATTGGCAATTTTTTTTTTGATCAGATTCTTAACTTTTTCACGTACAGCTTTCTTTTTCTCTGTAAGGCTTTCAGTGCTTCCTTATCATATTACAACCTGTGTGCATATTTCCTATTATATGAGAGAATATTTCTATTTCTAATCATGGCTTTTTCCTTTAATTTACCAACTTTTGTCTTATCTGTAAAGTTTTCAGAGTCTTATTTTTGAATGGTTTCATTCCTTTGGATGTTTATGTATCAAATAGATCCTAATGATTCTCAAACTCTGATAGAGCCAAGATTATTTAGAGGCATTCTCTGCAACCTTTAAGATGATGAAAGAAAGTCTATCTGTGATCCACACAAGAAACTGCAAACTCATATCCTTTCCTTGCTGCATGAAACAAAGTCTATCTGTGATCCACACAAAAAATTGCAAACTAATATCCTTTCCTTGCTGCATGGTGCAGTGTACAACCTGATACATGGTCTCCTGTCTTCCTTTCTTTTTCTTTATTTTTATTTTTCCAACTCTTGTTCTTTATGAACACCATCATAATAATACAAGGTGATAATTAGCAATAATTGAGAACCTTGTGTTTTGAAAGATCTTATATATGATACAGCAGTTCATACGTGAAAATCAGTTGTTTCTTTCAGCGACTTACCATGCTACAGTCGTATTCAAGATGTGGGTTTGACTTCATTGTATCAATTCTCTTCTGAAATAGAGTAAAAAACCTGAAAAACTTCCAAGTATCAAAAGTAGCTGGCTTTCTGGGAGCTAATACTGTACACGTATATGTCATGTTAAAATAAAGGGAAATAAATATACAGAGATAAGATTGTAAGAACTACTTACAGCTTTTTCGTATGCCTCTAATGCCAGTTGAAGATTATTGTGATCCCATCCTCCCCTCAGAAGAAAGGAAGTGAAATGTGCACATCCTAAGATATCTACTAACCAAATGAAGCTCAGTGAAGTACTTGAAAATTGGATCTATCAAAATGTTTATTATAGCTATAACTGTGTGCAGATACTAGTTAAATATCTAAGTATAACATACGTACTGCGCATAGGCTACTTCATGGTTCCATCTAACAAAGTATGTAATATCGGCACCTGAATCTGTCTTTAATGTAATTGTATGCTCTACTTCTTGTTGGAAATTTCATTTTTCCAACATTTCTTAACTATAGCTATACAATATGTGAAGGGTGAACAGTCTTTGACAATCACCAAGTTAACATTTAGCAAACTGGACAAGCTGAGAGTGCTAAAGCACAGAAAGTGTATGACACAATATCAGAGAATCTCATAGGTAAGTAATTAAAGCAGTTCCTCATTGTAGTAAATTATGTTCGCAGTCTTACATAAACAACCTCCATCCATGTCATCCAGAGCGTGTGTCCTTTCGGCATATTTGATGCATTCATCAATCTGCTTGGCTGGATTTTCAGCAACTATGAAATAGATATAGATTTCAGAATTTTCTCCATGAGTTACTTTTATTTACTTAATAAGAGACTGAAAGAAATGTATTATACATTTCCTTCGATTTGTTAAATGAAGATATTCAATTAAAAATCAGAATTCCAGACTGCCAAAAATATGTAAAGTATCTAATTAAGGATGGAATTAGAACTTCACAGACACGGCTTTTATAATCACCTAAGCCAGAGGCTAAAACACAAGACAAATAAAAGATGAAGAATTACATTCACCTTGTGCAAACGTCAGTTCAAGGTCTGCAAGTTGACGTAATATTACCGCATTTTCTTCACCCTAAATCAAGCAAAAGACGAAGAATCCATTAAATGAAGGGAGCGTTTGAAGTTGGGAGAACACAAAACTTAAGTACTGAAGAAGCAGCGAAATATAACCATTTTAAGGGCAGTCTGATAGTATTCTTTAGCTTCTTGGTAATTCCCTTTTTTGGCAACGCAAGAGCCGAGGCAATTCCAAGCATCCATCAGAAGCGGATCTAATTGAGTCTGGTAGATATAATTAAGAGTGAGAAGCCAACCAAACGCAAATTCAACAATCAACAACACATTAAATATGCAATTCTTCTTTCACTCACAGCTTTCAGTAGATGACGCTCTGCTTCCTCCTTATAAACATCAGGAATTGCATTATAAAATCTTCCTTTCAGATACTCAAACATTGCACATTCACGATTTAATTCTCTCTTCTCTGCACGAATTCGTACCAGTTAAACTCACTTGATAAATGAAATTGAATGCCTTTTTTTCTTCTTCTTGATAATCCATACCTGCAGGAACTGATTCGAGGACTTCGATGCACAAACAAATTTGATGCTCGATGTCAGAGATTTTCTGTTCTACAGTTGACGGGAAATGCTGGTCGCCGAAATTGTACATCCATATTGACAGTGCATCCAGCTTTGAAATCCAATCCTCGTAATTGAATTTTTTTAGATGAGCAGAAACTTCTTCAACTGGAGTACTCATCTCCAATGGCGGATTTTGGTGTGAAGGCTCCACTGCAAACTGCAAAGTTTTGTCCAAGTGTGTAAAGTTTTGGGTGGGAAATTCTGTTTTTAAGTATATTCTAATTCTCATGGATCACACTTTCTTCATCTTACTATTTGACCAAATTACCTTGACACCCCTAATAGTTTTTGTATTCTCTTTTTCACCCCTAATAGTTTTAAGCTTAGAATCTCATATCTACCAAGTATATAAAGAAAGAGAAATTATGTGGTTAAACAAACTTATACTACTTAATTAGTAGGGCCTGATATATCTCTCAACTTTGTCATTTAGAGCTGATATACCCGTTGTTATGAAAGTGGCTCATATATACCCCTACTTGTAAACAAATCGCTCACATATATCCTTTTCCTCTAACGTAAATGAAAAAAAAAAAAATTTTAATCTAAATTTTTATTTTTTTTTCTAAAAACTATAATCTCATATGAGTAAATTTAATACTCGTCAAATATATTTTTTTTTTGACTTTTTTGTTTCAATGACTAATTTATAATTATTATTTTGATAATCAAATTTATCTATGTTTCACTAATATTCTTGTAAAACTTATTATAGATGACCAAATTTTTTCTTCGAATACGAAATTAAATTACAATAAACATAAAAAAATAGTTTTAATTTTTTTTCTTTAAACTAAGGAATGAAAGAAAAAAAACAAAATAAGAATAAGAAACTCAAATAATTATAATAAAAGAAGTCAAAAAATAATTTATGTATGAAAAAAATTAAATATACCTTGAACTTTAATAGAAGAATCATATATACCCCTAAATAATTTTTAAAAAAAATTACAAGTAATAAATATAAATATAAAACTAATTTTTTAACTTTCGTTAAATAAAGGGTATATGTGAGCCATTTTGTAACGGCAGAGGTATATGTGAGCCGTTTGTATAACGGTAAGGGCATATATGAGCCACTTTTATAACGAGGGGTATATCAGCTCTAAATGACAAAATTGAGGGTATATCAGACCCTTTTCCCAAGTTATAATTTGCTATAATTATCATTCGTAATTAACATTAACAATTAATTACATGGGCTGATATAAGGCAGTTTTGTATAATTCGCCACATTTGTATCATAACAATTCTTCATTTGATTTGAATATGTATTCAATGGTTTGTATTTGTATATGTACATGATTTCCTTTGTTTTTCAGTTTTATCACTACATATACATTCAATCTTTTTGTGTATAACTTTTTAAAGTTTGTATAAACGTGTGATTTTCGAATTTATACAAAGTAATCTATATGGATATCTAAAATTCTTATGCTTATGTTTGTATAAATTCGTTATTTTGAGTTTTATCATATTTGTATAATTTTATACTTTATATTACTTGATTATACAAAAATACGCGAATTATAAAAACGTACCTGCAAATTATACAAATGAGCTGCGAATTATACAAATATTGTTCTTTCTCACTCGCCTCTCTTCTCCCTCTCCCAATCTCGCTCGCCAGATATACAAATACATATCTATACCAGTTACATATATATAATTATATAACCGATATACATATACAATTCATATCTCTCCCACTTTCTACCTCACCTCTCTCCTCCCTCTCCCAATCTCGTTCACTACTCTCCTCCCTATAACATGTAGTTACGAATCGTAACTAGCAAATTATAGATATGGAGCGTGATTAAGCTAATTCTAAATGATTATATATGAAAGTTCCCCAAAAAGAAATTACCTTGTCCCACTTAAACTTGTATAAAGTTGAGCAAATGAACACATTTTTCCTATATGACACCCTACGACAATTTTGTATCCTACATGGTATCCTACGTGTATTACGTTACATAGGATACTTGTGTCTACTTGTTCAATTTTATAACAGTTTAAGTGTCTACTTGTGCACACTTAAAGTTGGAGGGCGTAGTTGTTCGTTGATGTCAAGTTAAGGGTCATAATGCCAAGTCAAGGATCATGTTTGTGTATTATGCCTAAGAAAATCATGTTAGTCTCTTTCGCTACTGAATTACTGTTATTGTCTTCTTGTTCAATTTTATACAAGTTTAAGTAGACGTTTGATCATGCGATACCAAATCATGATATGGTATCGTGAGATGGAATCAACGTTTAGACATGCGATTTTACGTTGATTCCATCTCATGATTCCATATCATGAGATATGATTCCATATTCTCCAAAAACCATGATATGGAATCATATGGAATATCATATCATGATTTTAGATATTAATATAAAAATTGATCCCCAAGTTTATATTTTATTAAAACAACCCACATTTATATCTACTAACCATTTACTTCATAATTAAAATTTATAATGACATAATTACTTTTTAAAATTTACTATTCTCACTGACATAAAATTTAGGTGTAATACATATTTTGGACCTTAAACTTGACTTCAAATTTTAACTTTGACCTCCAACTTTCATAATGCACAAACAAACACTTAAACTATCCAACCTTTAAGTAAATAAACACGTGATTTTTGGAACCAAAGAGAGTAAAATGCAAACTCTCCCACGTGTATTAGTGAGTCACTCAATGATTGTCACCTAACTAAATAGTTTACACGTCATTTAGAATTAAAAAAAAAAAGATTTTGATTTGAAAATATAAAAGTATATATAAAAGGAATTCATTAAGGGTAGAGTTGTCATTTCATCATTTTTTTCCGTTTTGGGCCTCAAAATTATGCATCACTCGCGCAAAATACGTGCACATCACACATTTTTTCAGGCAAGACTCGCATGTTTATTAATTAAAGGTTGGATAGTTAAAGTGCATATTTGTACACTATGAAAGTTGGAGGTCAAAGTTAAAATTTGAAGTCAAGTTTAGGTCTAATATATGTATTATGCCTAAAATTTATTATTCTCACCAACATATAGTCACTTTAACTCATACTTCACGATTACTGAGTAATAAAATCTTAAAGAACCTGTTAAAACTGTTTCATTTTGACTCAAATATATTGATGAGAAGTGAAAGTTAGATGGAACAATTACTTAAGTTGAGAACAAATAACTTTGTAATAATTTATTACGCGATTTTATAATTGGCATAATACATAAATATGCTTTTTAACTTGATTCCGAATCACATTTATGTCCTTCAACTTTGAGTGCGCACAAGTAGACACTTAAACTTGTATAAAGTTGAACCAACAAACATACATATCCTACATGTCATTTTTTGTTCTATATGGTGTCCTACGTGTATTGTGTCATGTAGGACTCATGTGTTTATTTGTTCAACTTTATACAAGTTTAAGTGTCTATTTGTCCACACTCAAAGTTGAAGGACATTAATATAAAATAATGCATGACAATTGTTAACAATTTTTCTTGGATAACGTGACTTTTGACATTTTGTCAATACATAAACCATATTAAGTTGCTTGTAAATTGAAAATAACCTTTCAAATTCCTAAAAAAGATATGTTATTAATTTTTTGTACATTGAAACATTAATGAATGCGTAATAATTTAGTTTCTAAGCATAAATTATTAGAGGAACATTAATTTAGTGAATGAAAAATGGTCTTTTTTTTAGAAACATTTAATATTTAATTAATTAGTTTTTTTTAATAAAAATAATTTAGTGTAAGGGTAAAATGATAATCCAATTTCGCAATTTGGTGTTACATATAGATGATGAATATTATTAAATCAGATATTTTATTTATGAATGGGAAAAGGGTCTGATATACCCCTCAACTTTGTCATTTGGAGGTGATATATCCCTCGTTATAAAAGTGGCTCGTATATGTCCTTACCGTTGTACAAACGGCTCATATATACCCCTGCCGTTACAAAATGTCTTACATATACCTTTCATTTAACGGAAGTTAAAAAATTAGTTTTAAATTTATATTTATTACTTCTAATTTTTTTAAAAAAATTATTTAGGGGTATATATGATTCTTCTATCAAAGTTCAAGGTATTTTTTAATTTTTTTTTATACATAAATTATTGGGAAAATACTCAAGTACCCCCTCATCCTATGCCCGAAATTCCAGAGACACACTTATTCTATACTAAGGTCCTATTACCCCCCTGAACTTATTTTATATGTAATTTTCTACCCCTTTTTAGCCTACGTGACACTAGTTCGAAAAAAAAAGTCAACCATCGTTGGGCCCACAAGATAGTGCCACGTAAGCTAAAAAGGGGTAAAAAATTATTAATAAAATAAGTTCAGGGGGGTAATAGGACCTTAGTATAGTATAAGTGTGTCTCCGAGATTTCGAGCATAGGTTGAGGGGGTACTTGGACATTATCCCTAAATTATTTTTTAACTTCTTTTATTATAATTATTTGAATTTCTTATTCTTATTTTGTTTTTTTCTTTCATTCCTTAGTTTAAAGAATAAAAAATTAAACTATTTTTTTGTGTGTATTGTAATTTAATTTCGTATTCGAAGAAAAAATTTGGCCATACAATAAGTTTTACAAAAATATTAGTGAAACATAAATAAATTTGATTATCAAAATAATAATTATAAATTAGTCGTTGAAACAAAAAAAAGTCAATAAAAATATGTTTGACGAGGATTAAATTTACTCATATGGGATTATACTTTTTAGAAAAAAATAACAAAAATTTAAATTTAAATTATTATTTTTTCATTTCCGTTAGAGGAAAAGGGTATATGTGAGTCATTTGTTTACAAGTAGGGGTATATATGAACCACTTTCATAACAAGGGATATATTAGCTCTAAATGACAAAGTTGAGGGGTATATCAGACCCTTTTTCCCTTTTTGAATTAATCTAAGAAAGTGCAAAAGTGGTTAACATTTTTATTAAAATGATACAATTTAGCATTTAAATTGAATAACTAAATGTTTTTATGATATTTTAATTTATAGTATGGATAAAATCGTAATTCAACTTTTAACTTTATATATATCTTAAAATAAAAGTTAATTATTGAAATTTTATATTAGACAAATAAGAAACTTTATATGAAAAAATATTTAAGATATAAAACTGAAGAAGACAATTCACCTATTTGTATTCTTCAATGTACAACTACACGATTAGGATCATGTAGGAATAATTGGATTTATATAAAAAGCAATGGTCATTCAGATTTAGGTAATTCAATCTTTAATTTGATGGCTTCCCGCTTATAAGATAGTACTCGTACGTGTGTTGTTCATGTATATGTAATACACATGTATAAGAATATGAAAAATAAGAGAAAGGAAAGTATAGTACATTTAATCCTTTTCTGAAGATGGATGGTCTTTTGAGTTAGACAGTTGAAAGACAGTACAACAAACTGAATAGGATGTGACCAAAGTCATGTGTGTCAAATGTCAAAAAAATACACCAGGCAGTAGAGTTTATGTCATTCCAAGTTTTCACAGCTGTGTCAAATGTATTTTGTCTATTATAATGGTTTAGAAATGGCAGAACTAGGAGGCAGGGGATTTCCATTTAAAAGGACTTGTTCCAGAAGATTAACTCGCACAGACTTGAATTGATAATGCTGCAGTAAAAATAACAATACCATTAGTGAGGAGTGACAGAATTACTCACATGCCATTAGTGACGACATATTTTGTGTAGAATTGCATCAGAAATACCAAAACGAGTTTACCTTTCCTTCCCTTACAAAATCAACAAATTTGCAAACGGGATCCAATATTGTGATCTGATCTCCATGTTTAATCTGTCAACAAGAGTAGTTTGTTAAGATCTGAAAATCAAGTTCCAATTTCATTTTTCACTTCTTTCCCTCCTTGCAGTATCAACTTTTCATAGAGCATTTGTTTCCTAAAGAAGCTTCGTTTATGTTATTTTCATCTTCTTGTTCCTTTTTAATAAGAATATGGTAGGCTACGTCACCACGAAAATCTGAAGTTGGATAAATATTCAAAGATATGACATTTATGAAATGCTAACTCACATCTTTAGCGTGTGGTAACTCATTAAAGAAGTGAAGTACCTCCCCCCTTCATCAAATTTTTCATCCAGAATGTGATAAAAGGGAAGAAAGATTGTTCACTTATTCTTTAGGCAGGTAGTGCTGCAGCAGTTTAGCAGCAAACTAACATGTCAATATCTGAAATTTATTTGATGATTTTCTTATCTCGGTTTCTCCTAGATACTATACTTCACTCGACCACTTTTTTCTAGGAAGTAAGATCTTAATGGAAAAATATACCAAGAAACAATTATACATTATGAAATAGTGCTTACTGCTTCCTTCTGTATGCCGAACACTGCAAGTACAAAACTTTTCTCATCAGAGTCACAGAGCATATAGTATCTGCAGAATAAGAGTACACATTGAGAAATAAGTAGTTAAGCATAAAGTGGGGCTGCACACATAAGAAACTTTCACTTGTAAAGGAAATGCTGAAAATGAACAACTCCTAAGCCTTCAGTTAAGAAAATGAAGTAACTTACACTGGAGCTTTATACTCATATTTAACTAAGCACCGTACTGCTGCTACAACTGCCATCAATTTGTTAGGGCCTTCAGTTAAGAGATCCATTGTTGCTCTGTTGTATGGAGGATTCACTGCCAGAAAGCACTCTATTACCTCAACTAATAGATATAGCTAAATCATATACCTCATTGTTTACAGTTCAATATTTAAGAAGAATGTAAAGCCTTACCCTCAATATTAGGAAGTGATTGGATCAGGTCAGCCAAGCTTGTTTTCGTACTCTTTCCCTTACTCTTTCCTTGACTCTTCCCCTTACTCTTTCCCTTATTCTTGTCATTACGCTTAACCTGAAAAGCAGGATCACATAATTCAAATGCATCCTTCACAATCTCATTCATCATTTATTAACAGCTTCAAAAGAAAAAAGCATTTAACAATTGAAAATCTCAAGGCATTATATTTTAGAGACTGTATCATAACATTCCTATTTCTAGAAAAAATTCTAAAAATCAAAGAAGAAGAAACAACTAAAATGAAACCCCAGACACCGTTCAATCAATACAGGAGGGGCTCAGTTAACTCATTGAACAAATAAATTGGACTATTTAAGGACACAAGAATCTGTCAGTACCTCATCTCCTTTTCTTTTACATACTTCTAATGCTTAATGCTTTTAGACCTTTTCCCAAATGGATGACTTTATTGTGCATGAGTACCCTTTGCAACTATTTGTAGTGGTAAGGTCTGCGTACACTCGACCTCCCCAGACCCCACTAAGTGGGATTTCATTAAGCATGTTGTTGTTGTTGCTGTAGTAGGAGAAACTTAACCAAGCTTCCTGGGGTAGCCCTAGTAGAGTTACCAAGTTGATACAAATAGTATTACTAACTTAGCAACCAACTAGAGTATTTCTATGAATAAAACTCTTAATTCCATATAATCTTAGCTGCCTATTCCAGTTTCTTAGCTTCTACTAGTTTGGCAATATTCCAAGATTCGCCCGATCAATTGCGCTTCAAACCTACACATTAAGAAAATATTACAAATCATAGAAAAGCATGACTATGTTTTGGTGTTCTTCCAGTCATACCAGAAAATCAAACTTCATGTTTGTATATGTCCCTCCTAGCTATCATTAGAACCTGTTACCTAAAGGTTTTCAGACGAACTTTGTAGATATTGACTGATTATCTTGGAATCCATCTTAAAGGACTACCTCATCATACATTTTGCTATAGCAGGAAACAGAAAGCTTTCCTTGGTAACTCTGACAATGAAATCAGTATTTAAATAGGATTGAGTTCCATACTAGTGACAGGCATATGTGAACACATCAAGCACTCCGCTGTGACATGTTGGGAGTGACACCTTGAATACCTCTTGGAAACAATGAACCTTTCTTTGATCATACTCACTTCCCTTATGATTCTAATGTCGTTAACCAAGCCATTCTTAATGCAATGGATTATAATATCACTTACGGATGCTGTACATAAAATAACCACAATGTCATAATTTTACCCGAAGTAATCCTTTAAATTTGGTAAGAAGCTGGAGCGTCAGTTCCTTTTGATGTAAAGCATCACTAGCAGGATTCATTGATGCAGCATCTGAAAATCCCTTTAGGGACTCCTTGTAGTTCTCCAGATATCTATTAACCTGAGAAAACAAATATCAAATTTTCCCAACAGGGCATTGAATTTAGAAAGGGGGAAAGTGAAGTCTATATTTAAGGTATCATGATATGTGCAAACATAGAATTCGAAGATAAATAAAAGTGAGGTTTTCTTTAGAGACTAATGACTCTTTTTTCACTAAGCATAAAACTTTCAAACTTGATAAAGCCATTTCTTTTAAATCATACTGCTTTTCTACTTCGGAGTTGTACTTCCCTATACACACACTGTTCTTCTAGATTGATTATTTTGTACCAAACTCAATTCAACATGTCACTGATCTCTGCAGATTATAGTCATTTTCTGATCTTCTCGTTATTTTTAGTCTTTCCAAATCTTGTTCTTTAAGAACACGATCATAAAGTACGAGGTGATAATTAGCAACAATTGAGAACCTTGTGTTTTGAAAGATCCTACATATGATATAATAGTTCATAAGTGAAAATCAGTTGTTTTTTTCAACAACTTACCAGGCTACAGTCGTATTCAAGATGTGGGTTTGACTTCACTGCAACATCTTCTTTCTGAAATAGGGTAGGAAATCAGAAGAAACTTCCAAGTATCTAATATAACCAGGCTCGCAGGTAGCAAATACTTAACACATATATATCATGTTCAAATAGCGGGAAATAAATACACAGGGACAAGATTGTATGAACTACTTACAGCTTCTTCGAATGCCTTTAATGCAAGTTGAAGATTATTGTGATCCCGTCCTCCACTCAGAACAAAGTAACTGAAATGTGCACATCCTAAGGTATCTACCAACCAAATGAAGTTCAGTGAAGGACTTGAAAATTGGATTTATCAAAATGTTTATTATATCTAAAATTGTGTGCAGAGACTTGGATGTTTTCACAAGTATAGCATACAGATTATAGAAAAGCAGGATACTTGGATGTTTTCATAAGTAGCATACATTTTATAAAATCCCACATACTGGGTATATGGTACTTCATGGTTCCCTGTACCAAAATATATAATTCTGCACTTCATGGTTCCCTGTACCAAAATATATAATCTGCACCTTCATCTATCTTAATTGTAATTGTATGCTACTTCTTAACTATAGCTAAACAATATGTGAAGGGCAAACACAATCAATGAAACACACCAAGTAAAAATTTAGTAAATTGGTAAAGCTGAGGGTGCTAAATCGCAGAATGTTTATGACACAATATCAGAGAAACTCCGAGTTAAGTGATTAGAACTTAAAATAGTTCCTTTTTAACTAGATTTTGTTTGTAGTCTTACATAAACAATTTCCATCATTGGCATTCTGAAGGAGCGCCCTTTCGGTATATTTGATGCTTTCTTCAACGTGCTGGGCTGGATTTTCAGAATCTAGGAAATAGATATACAATCAGAGGAAGAGATCAGCAGCAGCCACTAAGAAAAGAAAGTAATGTAGATTTCAGAATTTTTTCCATGAGGTACTATTATCAACTTAATAAGAGACTAGAGAAATGTAAAGTATCTAATTAAGGATAGAATTAGAACTTCAAAGACAGATGTAGTGCAAAAAAATAATGGGGAAAATACACTAACTTCAAATTTTATAATCACCTAAGACAGTCTAAAACACAAAACAAACCATGAGAACTAGATATTTTATAATCACCTAAGACAGAGTCTAAAACACAAAACAAACCATGAGAACTAGATGGAACAAAGCAAATTAACTAGAAATAAACAAAAGAATTACCTTCACATAATGAAATCTTCAGTTCAAGGGCTGCAAGGTCACGTAAAATTATGATATGTTCTTTACCCTAAATCAAATAAAAGAGAAAGAATCCATTAAATGAAGGGAACATTTGAAGTTTAGAGAACGGAAAACTTAAGTACTGAAGAGGCAGCAAAATATAACCATTTTAAGGGCAATCTGATAGCATTTTTCAGCTCTATTGAAATCCCTTTTCTTGATAAAGCAACTGGCGATGCTATTCCAAGCATTCTGAAGATGCGGATTAAGATCAATCTGGTAGATAAAATTAAGGCACAATGAGAAGTAAACCAAACGTAAATTCAACACTAAACAACACATTAAATATGTAATTCTTCTTCCACTCACAGATTTCTGTAGATGAGACTCTGCTTCCTTCTTATAAACACCAGGAACCGCATTATAAAACCTTTCTTTTAGATACTCGAATAATGTACGTTCACGATTTGTTTCCCTATTCTCTGCACGAATTTGTATCACTTTAACTCACTTGATAAATGAACTGAATGTATTTTCTTCTTCTTCTGGACAATCCATACCTGGAGGAACTGAATCGAGGGCTTTGACGCACAAATGAATTTGATGCTAGATGTCAGCAATTTTCTGTTGTCTACTTGATGGGAAATGCTGGTCGGCAAAATTGTAGACCAATTGCATCAGGTTAGTGAACCTTAAAATCCAATCCTCGTAAGTTGGATTCTTTTAGTTGAGCAGAAACTTCTTCAATGGCGGTTTTTAGGTCAGTGGAGACTTGTCCTATCTCCCTAGAAACCTCTTCAATTGGACTGGATTTTAGATCAGTGGAGACTTCTCCTTTCTCCCTAGAAACCTCTTCAGTTGGAGTGCTCATCTTCAATGGTGGATTGGAATCTTTTAGCTGTGTAGCAACTTCTTCAATATTGGACGTTAGATCAGTGGAGACTTCTCCTTTCTCACTAGAAACTTCTTCAACAGTGGATTTTGGATCAGAGGAGACTTGTCCTTTCTCCCAAGAAACTTCTTCAATGGCGGATTTTAGATCAGTAGAGACTTCCTCTTTCTCCCTAGAAACCTCTTCAGTTGGAGTGCTCATCTTCAATGATGGATTGGATGTTATATCAGTGGAGACTTCTCCTTTCTCACTAGAAACTTCTTCATCAGTGGATTTTAGATCAGTGGAGACTTCTCCTTTCTCACTAGAAACTTCTTCAACAGTGGATTTTAGATCAGAGGATACTTGTCCTTTCTCCATAGAAACTTCTTCAATGGCGGATTTTAGATCAGTAGAAACTTCTTCAATGACGGATGTTAGATAAGTGGAAACTTCTCCTTTCTCCCTAGAAACCTCTTCAGTTGGAGTGCTCATCTTCAATGGTGGATTGGATTCTTTTAGATGAGTAAAAATTCCTTCAATGGCCGATTTTAGATCTTTTTGATTAGTAGAAACCTCTTCAATGGCAGATTTTAGATCTTTTTGATCAGTAGAAACTGCTTCAATGGTGGATTTTAGGTCTTCTAGACGAACAGAAACTTCTTCAATGGCAAATCTTAGATCAATGGGGACTTCTCCTTTCTCCCAATGAACCTCTACAACTGGAGATCTCATCTTCAATAGTGGATTTGGAAGCTCAACTGCAAATTCTGTTTGTTCAATGGTGTAAAGTTATGGCTGATGAAGCTCAACTGCGAAGTTTGTTAATGGCGGTTTACATCTTGTGGGCGGGAAATTCTGTTTATAAGTATTCTGATAAATCACACTTTCTTCACCTTACTATTTTACAAAATTACACTTCCACCCCCAATAGTTTTCATATTCTCTTTTTCACCACCAATGTTTTAAGCTTGGAATCTCATATTTACCAAGTATTTGAAAAAATTACCCGGTCCCGACTTGGGTCAATGAAAAAAATATTTATTTTGATAAATTAATGAGATAATATATTATTATAAGTGTCTTATATAAATATATGATCCCGTTAATATCATAAAGTAATAATTTTTTTAGAAGTGCAAACATCTAAGAAAATTTAGCGAAATATGGTTCTATTAATTTTTTTTTTAATTAAAATCTAAATCTAGTCAAAATTCATCTCTACTTCTTTTATTGCATCCAAAAGTTTCGGTTTGTCTTTCTTAATTGCATCATAAAATTGTGAAGAGTTCTAGATGCAAGTGTTTCCTTACTCATAACTGATTCCAAAGTGTTTCAACTTTTGGTGTGTTTGGTACGAAAATTTTCAATTTTCTCATGTTTGGTTGGGACAAAAGTTTCAATAAATATTTTCCATATCAACTTATTTTCATCAAAATTAAGGAAAATAACTTCCCTGAAGTTAAGGAAAACATTTTCCAAAACTCTCATCCAACTTCAAATTACTTTTTTTTTTTTGAAAAACATCAATCTTTAAAAAGTATTTTCAATTTCAAAATTTTATATTTTCACTCTACCCTCCCCTCGACCCTGATCATCCCTCTACCCCCATCCAAAAAAATAAAATGTATTTTTTTAAAAAAATATTTTCAATTTCAAAAAAAAAAAAAATTCACCCCGATCCCGATCCCGGACCCCCACCCCCACACTACCCACCTCCGGCAACTCCCCTACCCCCCCCCCCCCCCCCCCCAAAATAGATTTTGTTTATAAAAATTATTTTCAACTTCAAAATTTCATTTTTTCATCCCCAGATTCCCTACCCCCCTCCCCCTACCAACACTTTACCCCTCGAAAAAAATTAATTTTGTTTTTAAAAAATATTTTAAACTTCAAATTTAAATTTTTTTCACCCCTACCCTCGACCTTCCCTTCCCACCTCCCAAAATAAATTTTCAGTTTATTTTAAAAAATTATTTTCAACTTCAAATTTTTATTTTTCCAAGCATACCCCTCCCCCCTCCCCGAATAAAATAAAATAAGTTTATTTTTAAAAATACTTTCAACTTTCATTTTTTATTTTTTTAACCCCTACCTCGACCCCCGCCCTCCAACACCCCACCTCCCAAAATAAATTTTCGTTTTATTTTTTTTAAAAAAAATATTCAATTTCAAATTTTTGTTAGTTCACCCCTACCCCTACCCCTACCCCCACCCAAAAGAAAATTTATTTTTAAAAAAACATTGAACTTTAAATATTTATTTTTTCAACTCTAACCCCCCCCCCCCCCCCCCCCAACACACACACACACAAAAAGCTTATTTTTTTTAAAAAAATATTTTTAATTTTAAAAATAATTTTCTACTCTAGTAAAATAACAGATTTCTAAACTCAAGTTCATGAATAAAGTTTTCACAAGTGGGTTCTTTCAAATTATTGAAATTTCATCCCTAAACAATTTTTTTGATATTGATACATTCTTTATATCAATAAATATTAATTTATCTATTAAATAATACCTCAACAAAATAATAATATTTCATGGTCTTATCTATATTAATTTAGAGAGGTTATATTGTATTAGCCAGTTTTGTATGTTGTCATAAATGAATAATTTAGATTTTATTTTTAAAAATAACTTATTTCATGTTTTAATGCTGAATAATTTAGATTTTAGATTTTATTAGAAAAACTTATTTCTTGTTTTAATGGTATTATTGTAGTAACTCTACTTTGTAGGGTTATTTTGGTATTTGAACTTTTAGTCTTTTTTTGTTCTCAGTTTAAGTACTCCATCCGCTTAAAAAAGAATGAATCCTTTCTCTTTTTTTTTTATAACACTTTAACTTCAATTTCTCACGTGACACGTTTAAGGCCACAAAATTAAAAGAAATTTTGGTATATTTGATATAACTCCAATTTAGAATAATAAGATTACAAAGAATTTTTTCTTTTTTTAAAAAATGAAAAATACTCAAATATGCCATCAAATTTTCACAAAAGACTCATTTATGACATCAGTTAAAAGTTTTGTTTATTTATGCCATTACCGTTAAAGAAAAGGCTCATTCATGCTATTATTTTTTAACGGTGGTTTTGAAACCATTTTTACACGTGCCCGATTATAATTCGACCATGTCATCAATTTTTTAAATAAAGAAAATCATAATTCTGAAAAAAATTGAATTAATTTCTTTTATCAAATAAATTGATGACGTGATCGAATTATAATTGGTCATGTCATCAATATTTTAATCAAAAAAAATTTTTTAATTTTTTTTTTCAGAATTATGATTTTAAAAAAATTGATGATGTGGTCGAATTATAATGGGTCACGTGTCAAAAATGGCTTTGTAAAATCACCGTTAAAGAATAATGACATGAATGAACATTTTCTTTTAACGGTAATGACATAAATGAACCAAACTACTAACTGATGGCATAAATGAACCTTCTCTGAAAGTTTAATGGAATATTTGAGCCTCTTCCCTTTTTTAAATCATGTGCTAAGTCAATTTTTTTTTGAAACAGAGGAAGTAATATATATGATGATATGATATGATGATTAATATTGAGTTTGTTCTTTTTATTGACTATATTCTTGTATAGCTTGAAGTTATTGTCTATAGTTGCTAATTCTACATGTCACTCCGCCAAATTCAATAGTGTTTAGTTTCTCCATATGCCCTTTCATCTTACACGTTCCGCAGGTCTTGCGCTGAATCCCTTTCATCATGACCAACGAAATGGTTCAGAAATTTGAAAAGTTCCACTACTTTTCTTTTCTTGTTATATCATATATTATTATAAGCATGAAGCTCAAAACTTAAAAGTTGAATTATCATTTTGCCCCTATAATAAATTAAAACTTATATAATTTATATATATATATAATCTTCTTATTCTCATTTCATAATCTTGACCTTTCAAATTTCTAACATAAATGTAAATAAAAATAAAAATGAGTAATTATTAAGAAATTAAAGTAGATTCATGTATCTTTAAAATTAAATTTCATCTCTATCTTTTTTATATTTATTTTAACAATAATTCATGTGATTTTTCATGTTTTCATAATTTTGTTCTATAAATTTAACTTTTTCAAGAAGAACTTTTATTTACCACTCCTACAATTCTTGTATGTAGGAACTCTAAACATGTGAAATAATGTCACAATTTGAGGTGAAAGTTGTGAGATTCCCTTATGCAGTTACGAGAATAGATAAGAATTCAATTACTGAAGCATCGGAGCTTGATGTGTTAGTTTTATACTTATTTGTAGTAAGAATTATAATAAGACTTTTTTGTCTCTCTCCATATAGTTGAATTCTTGTTTTATTAGCAAGTTGCTCTAAATTCATATTTGTAGTTGGTATGCTCAAATGTTCAGTTTCACTATAGAGACAAACAAAATGAAATGCCTAATTATCTTGCTCATGTGTACCTTTTTTTTTCTTTTCTCCGTACTTATAATTTTTTACATATACATTAATTTTCATCTTTAAGAATGAATGTGATAAAATAGGATGTTTACTCTTTTCTTTTCTTTTTATGGAAAAAAAGGTGAAACATATAATATTAGATTAATGGTGGATAAGTTATGTATGACAGAATTAAATTTTATATAAAAATAAGTAGTTATTTATAAATATCTCGATTTTTAAAATATAAATGATAAAAACTTTTTACATCTTACTTTTAAATATTTATAGTTAACTAATTAGTTTAAAGTGTTTGTGGATAAAAATTTAATACAATACTTAAAAGACATTTATTAAAAAAGTTGAAAGGTTTTGTTTTCCTTCACTCAAAGTTAATCTTACACTATCTAACATTATTCTACCAATAAAACGGAACTATCAAGAAATTTAATTTAGATAGTTGTTATTTTTTCTTTTAGCTTTGCAAACTTATTTTTTGAATTACAAACAAAGTTTATTTTATTAATTTTCATATTATTATCTCGATACATTTACTTGGAGGTCAGAAAATTGGAGTATCACAATTAGTAGTAAAACAAAGTAAGAAATCTCAATTAGACATATTTTATTATTAAGTAGTATTATCTTTTAAGAAATAATACACTTATGGGTTACACGCGCAAAGCGCGTGCCCGAAAACTAGTATATATATATACAAGAATCTTAGAGCCTTCTACATGGTACCATCACAAGTTAGTTTTTTATTTTAATTTATTTATTTTTAAAGCTAGCATTCCTCTTTCGTGAAAGGTTGTGATTTATATGAAGAGTTGCGATTTTTATGAGAAATTGTGACTTTTATGAAAGATTATGACCAACTTAAATACCTTCGGTTCCAAATTTGATTTTTGCTTTGAGTCGGGACCAACTTAAGTAATTCCGGTAATAGGGGGTAAAAGGGGGAACGTGAGTCACGACTAGCAAAATCAGGAGACAGAGCATTTCCAATTACAAGGACTTGGTCCATAAGGTTAACTCGCACAGACTTGAATTCATAGTGCTGCAGTAAAAATAACAATCATTAGTGAGGAGTGACAAAATTTGGCTGGCAGATTATTATAAATAATAATCACGAGCAAAGCAAATGTGATTACTATTATTATTCCAATACTTAAAACCGTATCCACCTTAATTAATACATTTGGAAACTAGTCTTTTCTCTTTGTTTCTTTAGTTTTTCTAACTCTTGTTCTTTATGTTGTGCGGAATTTGAGATAATACGAGAAAATATAAAACGCGAAAAACAAGACAACAGATTTACGTGGTTCACCAATAAATTGGCTACGTCCACGGGAAGAGAGGGAGCAGTTTTATTATGGAGAGGCAAAAACAGAATTACAGAATAGGGTTTGCCATAGCGTCTATATATAGTGCTAAACTACGCCCTAACAGGCTTGGGCCCAACATACAGAATCAACAGAAAATTAAGGGCCCAATACAACAAGCGAGACCCCCGTCCTTTCTGTTTGTAGCGGGTCCGATTCAAGGCATTCAACAAATCTCCACCTTGACTTGAATTCTCCGAACAGATTCTTCAGACGCACTATGATAGTGCCAGGCCTCCCCCTCTTCCTCAGAGTTGCCCCGCAGGGCAATTAACAGCTTCTGATGTTGAGCAAGTCCAAACAGTGTTGAAACTTGCTCTGTGGAACCGGCTTTGTGAACATATCAGCAGGATTATCAGCAGTTCCTACTTTCTTCACCTTGATTCTCTTCTCACTTCTCAGAAAATGATACCTTACGTCGATATGCTTGGTTCTCTCATGATGGACTTGATCCTTGGCTAGACAAATTGCGCTCAAACTGTCACAATACACCGTAGCCTGATCATGATGCAGACCAAGATCACTAACAAGCCCTTTCAACCAAATCCCTTCTTTTGCAGCCTCTGTCAAGGCCATGTACTCCGCTTCCGTAGTAGACAAAGTCACTGTAGGTTGCAAAGTTGCCTTCCAACTGACGACAGATCCTCCAAGGGTAAACACATAGCCAGTCATCGATCTTCTTGTGTCAACATCTCCAGCATAGTCTGAATCAGAATAGCCAGTAACCAAGCACTAAGTATCACCTCCATAAATGAGACCAACGTCAGATGTACCTCTAAGGTACCAGAAAATTCTCTTCACAGCCTGCCAATGTTCTCTCCCTGGTTGTCCCATGAATCTGCTCACTACACTGACTGCATGTGCTAAATCTGGCCTTGTACAGACCATAGCATACATTAAACTTCCTACGGCACTGGCATAAGGGACTCGTGACATATACTCCTTCTCTTCTTCTGACTGTGGAGCGAACATGGCAGTGAGATGGATATTGGCAGCACTGGGGGTATCAATGGGCTTAGATGAAGACATGCCAAACCTCGCCAAGACCTTCTGAATGTAGCTTCTCTGTGACAAGAAAAGTTTCCTTCTCTCTCTGTCTCTAATGATCTCCATCCCTAAAATCTTCCGAGCGGCTCCCAGATCCTTCATCTCAAACTCAGCACTAAGTAAACCCTTCAGCTTCTGAATGTCATACTTCTTCTTTGCAGCTATCAACATATCATCTACATAAAGCACCAGATAGATGAATGAATCATCATTGAGCCTATTGTAGTAGACACAACAATCATATGAGCTCCGACTATAGCCCAACTTCACCATATAGCTGTCAAACCTTTTATACCACTGCCTTGGAGACTGCTTAAGTCCATATAAGGACTTCTTCAACTTGCAGACGTGATTTTCCTTCCCTGGAACTTGGAAACCATCCGGCTGAGTCATGTATATCTCTTCCTCCAACTCTCCATGTAGAAACGTTGTCTTCACATCAAGTTGTTCAAGCTCCAGATTCTGATGTGCAACTATCGCTAGTAACACTCGGATGGAAGTATGTCTGACCACTGGTGAGAAGATCTCATTGTAGTCCACTCCCTCTCTTTGGTTGAAACCTCTGGCAACAACCCTGGCTTTATACTTGACTCCTTCTGCTGGTGATATCCCTTCCTTCTTCTTGAAAACCCATTTGCAAGTAATAATCTTTCTCCCCGAAGGCTGTATGACCAGATCCCATGTCTGATTCTTGTGTAGGGACTCCATCTCATCTCCCATAGCGGCAAACTATTTTTCAGAATCAGAACTTAAAATGGCTTCTTTGTAAGTAGACGGCTCAGATGTATCTACCTCTTCAGCAACCTGCAGTGCATAACCCACCATGTCCTCAAAACCATACCTCGTAGGTGGCCGAACTCCAACCCTCCTTGGCCGATCTTGAGCTATACTCTGATGGATATCTGATGGCATAGATTCTGGAATATCAG
Source organism: Solanum lycopersicum (assembly GCF_036512215.1). Taxonomy (NCBI): domain Eukaryota; kingdom Viridiplantae; phylum Streptophyta; class Magnoliopsida; order Solanales; family Solanaceae; genus Solanum; species Solanum lycopersicum. The sequence continues at coordinate 47,712,392 of NC_090801.1, read as the reverse complement.
TTTTAGTCTGTGGCTCTTGATCCTCCTCTTCAGGTTCTTTTAAATCACTCTCGTTCTGAATGACTTGAAACTCCACCTGTTTGTCAAGACTCCCAGTTTCTGACGTAGTTGTAGGCTTCACAATGGTTCTAAGAAGAGAACTTTCATCAAAGACAACGTTCCTGCTCATAATAACCCTCTTTTCTGCTGGAGACCAGATTCTGAAACCTTTCACTCCATCTCCGTAGCCCACAAATACTCCCTTTTTAGCTCTTGGTTCTAACTTACCTTCACTGACGTGATAGTAAGCCGTACAACCAAAAGCTTTCAGATTTGAATAATCAGCAGCTTTTCCTGACCACATCTCCATAGGTGTCTTGCACTGTATGTCTGTATGTGGTCCGCGGTTAATCAAGTAGCAAGCTGTACTAACCGCTTCTGCCCAGAATCTTCTATCTAGCCCAGCATTAGAGAGCATGCACCTTGCTCTCTCCAGAAGTGTTTGATTCATCCGCTCAGCTACACCGTTCTGCTGTGGTGTATTTCTGACTGTACGATGTCGAGCAATCCCTTCATCCTTACAGAATTGATCAAATTCAGACCAACAGAATTCCAGCCCATTATCAGTTCGCAACCTCTTGATCTTCTTCCCTGTTTGATTTTCCATCAAAATTTTCCACTCCTTGAACTTCTGGAAGGCTTCACTTTTATGCTTCATCATGTACACCCAAGTCATCCTTGAGTAGTCATCAATAATGGACACAAAAAATCTGCAGCCTCCCAAAGACTCAACACGGCATGGACCCCAGCAATCAGAATGGATATAATCAAGTGTGCCTTTTGTTCTATGAATGGCCTTTGGAAACTTGTTGCGATGTAGTTTTCCAAAAACACAATGTTCACAAAACTCTAGGCTCTTAACCTTATGACCAGCAAGTAAATCCTCCTTTGACAGAATTTGCATCCCTCTTTCACCCATATGACCAAGTCTCATGTGCCATAACTTAGTCATATCCTTCTGGTGAAATTCTGACGATGCATGGGCTGAACCTGTAACCGTGGAACCTTGTAGAAAATACAAAGTACCACGCATGACACCTTTCAGAATCAAATTTGAACCCTTCCAGACCCGCAAGACTCCATCTTTTCCCGACCAGCTGAATCCCTTGCTGTCCAAAATACTGAGAGATATCAGATTTTTCGTCATCAATGGAACGTGCCTGACCTCGTTCAATGTGCAGAAGCTACCGTCATGTGTCCTTATCTTGATCGAGCCTATCCCAACCACCTTGCATACAGAACTGTTGGCCATCGAGATGCTGCCTCCGTCTACCTGCTCATAAGTCGTGAACCACTCTCTCCTAGGACAGATGTGATAGGATGCCCCAGAATCAAGAACCCACACATCTGAATAATGAGTGTGCTCATCCGCAACTAGGGCAATATCTTCTTCAGAATTGGTGTCTTCTTCAGCAACAGCAGCAGACACTGATTGTTTTTCCGATTGCTTCTTCTTCTTCGGACAATCAAATTTCCAATGTCCCTTCTCCTTGCAGTAATTACAAACATCATCCGGCTTTGCACCCTTCGACATCGGCTTATTTTTCTTTCTGCCGTTTTTTCTTCCCTTTCCGCTACTGGTGAACAGACCGGAAGGCTGTATGTCCGTACTTGTGCCGTTAGCCTTATGCCGTAATTCCCTGCTATGAAGGGCCGATCTGACTTCTTCCAGTGACACAGTTTCTTTCCCAACAATGAACAATTGAACAAAATTCTCAAACGACATTGGGAGAGATACTAACAGAATCAGGGCAGCATCTTCATCCTCGATCTTCACATCGATATTACGCAATTCTAATAGCAAAGTATTCAATTGCTCTAAGTGTTCCCTGAGTTGTGTACCTTCAGCCATTCGTAAACCGAATAGACGTTGTTTCAGAAGCAGCTTGTTGGTTAGAGATTTTGTCATGTACAAACTCTCCAGCTTCAACCACAGACCAGCAGCAGTCTCTTCATCCGAGACCTCCGTGATGACGTCATCCGCGAGACACAGCATGATCGTCGAGTGCGCCTTTTCCTCCAGAATCGCCATCTCAGGAGTAACGACGGCGTTCTTGTCTTTCGACAACGGCGCCCAGAAACCTTGCTGTTTCAACAAAGCCCACATCTTGATCTGCCATAAACTGAAACTGTTCCTCCCTGTGAATTTGTCGATTTTCACGTTCAAAGCAGACATCTCGAATTCTCCAAGAACACCGATTAACCGAGAGGCTCTGATACCAATTTGTTGTGCGGAATTTGAGATAATACGAGAAAATATAAAACGCGAAAAACAAGACAACAGATTTACGTGGTTCACCAATAAATTGGCTACGTCCACGGGAAGAGAGGGAGCAGTTTTATTATGGAGAGGCAAAAACAGAATTACAGAATAGGGTTTGCCATAGCATCTATATATAGTGCTAAACTACGCCCTAACAGGCTTGGGCCCAATATACCGAATCAACAGAAAATTAAGGGCCCAATACAACAAGCGAGACCCCCGTCCTTTCTGTTTGTAGCGGGTCCGATTCAAGGCATTCAACACTTTAATAAACAAATCATAAATATATGAGGTGGTAATTAGCAACAATTGAGAACTTTGTGTTGTCAAAGATCCTAAATATGATACAACAGTTCATAAGTGAAAAAGGGATTTTTTACTTTCAACAGCTTACCAAGCCACAATCATAATGAAGAAAGGATAGAAAATCAGAAGAACTAATTTGTTCATTACTCCTCCCGTCCCTTGTTAGTTGTGATAGTTTCGAGTCAAACGATAAGGATATTGACTAATATTTGTTATGTATTTTTTCATCATATTGATTGATATGCAAAAAAATTGTAATTTAAGTAATTTTCGTATAATTTTTATATCTAATATTTTAATTTAAAATATTGATTTAATGTAATCTAATTTTAATTTTAAAAATAATTAGATAAACGTTTGAAAAACGCATCATGACAAGTAAAAGTAGTCAAATTATTAAACTATTGCTATTTGAAGCATCAAAATAAATAATTAAATTTTACTTACCATACTTTAAAACAATAAAAATATACAATTATTTGAGTGTAACTATGTATTACGTACGTGTGAACTGGTTAAAGGACATAAACAAAAATTCCAATCAAGAAAAAAAAAGGTGTATATTTCAGCTTCTGGTAATTTCAATCCCATGAAATCTTCAAGGGAACTAAACTTTCGACATACAAAGTCTTACTTGTCCCAATAATATAATGACTTTGTGTCAATTTAAATTCAGTATATTTATTTTTTCGCAGGTTATACTCAATGAAAGAACCATTATACTTTGTCCATAGTATGTTCCCATTCTCCTTAACACATAGGAAGATACCTTGTGGTTCAAGATCTGACATTCGAGTGAGTGAGTCAAAAGTAGGAAACTTGTGAATACAGTTCCACCTATCTTTCTCCAGCGACCAAATCAAATTTTCCTCGCCAATCGTTGTAAAAACACACACGCCATCACCCAATGCATGTAATTTCGGCCTTTCCCCACATGTTCTTGGCACTGGTGTTACCATAAATTTTTCATCTACTAGATGGAAAGATATAATTTCCTTGTCATATGACATCCGGTAAATCACACCGTTTAATGAAACTTGATTATCGTCTAGGTACGTGTGAGAAGAATCATCCGGGCAAATTGGAAAAGCACTGTGAATTGTTCTCCAATGTTGATCTTTAATAGAGTATACTTCAACAACGTTGAAGTATTTGTTTATCAAGTAATGTGCACATATAACCTTGTAATCTTCAGCCACAAAATCATAGGCAAAACCAAATATTGGAGATGTTATCGAACAAAGATTTTTATTCAGAGAATTTGGAATGAGTTTGTATTTTCCAATTGCAGGATTGAATAGTGTCATGCTATAGCCAGGATCCTATGACGTCAGTAGGACCAAGCCACTACATGAAAACACTTGTAAAAAATATTTAAAACAGAATTCTGGGATATTCAAATATACAACTTTTGAATCAGCATTAATTGATGCTTCCGTTGATACAATTTTATACTTGGGGTTTGTTGTATGTACAGCTGGAATGAAACTAACCAAGACAATTTTTTTACGACTAATATCCATAGATGAGTTATGTAGATATGACTTGATGAAGTCGGCGTCATCAACACAACAATGCCATGATTTACAGCAACTTTTGAATCGTGAAAGAGATTTCATAGGAAGCTTTAAAAGGATCGAGTTGACAATATCTCTAGGCAAATAAGGAATATTTGCGCGTCCGTCCATCTTGCTTATAGTTTTTTTTTAATTACGATTGCTTTATAATACAATGTAAGCCTTATTCAACTCTAACTCTAAATCCAAGTAGTAGAAGGTAATAAGTTGGACTTTGCCCAAATTATGAGCTTGTTTACCATAAATATATTTTATTTTTCATTCCTCGGTCATGCATATTTTACTTCATCAATATTATTGAAGCAAAGAACAACATATAATCATATCTATCATAATAAAATAGGTTTTATCTTCAAAGTTAAATTACAGTTTTGCCCTTATTGTTAATTAAAATATTTTACAAACCTAATTAATTAAATATTAAGCAATAATATTTTAATTATTTTTTAGATTATGAGTTATTTGTCAAAATGAAAATCAAATAATTATTAATTATACTGTATAATGAATTACCCAAAATAAATAATTACAAATTAAATGCAAGTTCATGTTTGGTGAAGAATCTAATCACAGATTAATTGCAAGTGCATGTATGGTGAAGAACCCAAGAGTTATTTGTATGACTTTTTGATTTGGCATGACTTTTGAGTTTCTATATGACATTATATATTTACTACTATAAATACACTTGTGTGCTTCAAGCGAAGGTAGTTTTATGTAAACTTTTTCACGAAGTAATCTTAGTTATTTTTTTTATTTTGCTTGTTTTGTTGAGATAAATGAATAATGGAAATGCTGATGATATGAAAGAATTTTCATCAGGTTCATTATTAAGGTGGAAGAGATAATGAAAGAGATTTTTTTTAAAAAAAATTAATGACATTTCATTAATGTATCTTGATTGTTTAATTTACGATATTAGTTTCGATTTTTGTTTAATTTGATATATGTTCCCATTTTTTCAAGATTGAAAAGATGTTAGAATGAAAGAAAATTTAAATATGCACACATATTATGTTTTGCTTATAGATTCTATTATGTATTTATTATTGTATATATTTTGTTTGCTTTCGAGACTTAATTTTTTGTCGTTTGTTGCGGTGCTTAATACAAGAGGAACAAAAGCCTCAGATTATGATATTCAGTAATAAGATCATGTATGCCGGATAATCTTTTATTCATGATATTCTTATAAACAAGGTCTTCAAAAACAGGATATATATAGACATTATGAAGTAAGAATGTAAATAATGTAATTTGTCAATGAAAATTATGTAATATAAAATTAAAATAATAAAACATGATTCAAGATTTTTAAAAATACGATGATAATAAAATATTATTGCGATGAATTTGGAAAGTTAATAAATAATATTAAATAGTGTGATTAGTTTAGTGCTTTAAATTTGAATAAGACACCTAAAACAAATTTGATCTTTTTATAAACATACAACAATAGATTTTACATAATATAGAATGTTTGAACATTTGAGAGACTTCATAATATTCAATAATGAAAGAATAAAAGATAATGAAGAGAAGTAAGAGAACATAATACTGTTGGTTCATGATAATCATCATAATAAATGAACTAGACAATAATATAGATAGTCACACGCGAAACTAGAAAGTATATTACAATTAGCTAGCCACATAAGAATCTAAAAAAGATACTACAATCAACTAAACTACATTCAATTTAATTTCTTAATTATATTTTCCATACACTTTTTTTTCTTCAAGTTTATCAATACATGAAAGCGATTGCTTTAGTGGCCTTATGGTTGAGACACCCCTGAATACATATATTCAGTTTCTTTATCTCATGAAATCCCTACTAAGAGTATTAGGCTATTATTTTTATTCTATAGTTGAAGTAGATGAAGATGACTCTGAAATTTTGATAGGATATGAAAGGAGTCGATAAGAAGTCAGAGAGTTATGTACTAAGTTTATACTTATTTTTTCATCTATATATACATCAATTTTATAAGAATAATGTCTACATTGTATTTTTTTCTTAAATCTATTTCTTTTTTTTAGCTCTATTAGACTTCTTAATTTAGTTTTCTATAAATATTTTATCGTCATAAGTCTTTATTCTTATTTTTTAATTGTTGTATTTTATTATTCATTACAATTATATATATAATTCATAAAATTTTAGTCATTCTAACTTATCTATAAAAATTTACATGAAACACACGTGCGAAGCATGTGCTCAGAAACTAGTATATTATTATAAAAGGGAACAAAAAATTAAAAAGTTGAATTACATTTTATTCCTACTTTAAATTAAAATGTTATAAAAGCATTTAAATATTTTAATTTAAATATTAAATTATATCATTTTAATAAAAATGTGAATGACTTTTGCACTTCCATTGATTAATTTCTAATTAAAATATCTAATTTAATAATATTTATCATTTATAATCTATATATATATTCAATTTAATTATCATCATATAATCTATATATATATTTAATCTAGCTCGTAACATTCATAATTTTGAAAATTTTAAAAGTTTATGCACATTAAAATCACTTAGAAAACTGTAATCTCTCAATTTATAATATCAGGTTGAAAATTAATTACACCCATCTACATTTTACTAAATCTATACAACCCCCTTTATATCTTATGTTGTCACTGCTAAAAAGGAACATGTTCTCTTCCAAAATTGAGAGAATTCCTCCAAGATTATACAATTTTATAATGTAAAAATTCCAACAAAAATTGAAAGAGGTAAGTTGGACTCTAAATCCAAGTAGTAGAAGGTAATAAGTTGGACTCGACCCAAATTATGAGCTTGTTTACCATAAATATATTTTATTTTTCATTCCTCGGTCATGCATATTTTACTTCATCAATATTATTGAAGCAAAGAACAACATACAATAATAACAATAATAACAATAATAATAATAATAATAATAATAATTATATATATATATATATATATATATATAATTATTATTATTATTATTATTATAAGAGGGAACAAAAAATTTAAAAGTTGAATTACGATTTTATCCCTACTTTAAATTAAAATGTTATAAAAGCATTTAAATATTTTAATTTAAATATTAAATTATATCATTTTAATAAAAATGTGAATAACTTTTGCACTTCCATTGATTAATTCCTAATTAAAATATCTAATTGAATAATATTTATCATTTATAATTTATATATATATTCAATTTAATTATCATCATATAATCTATATATATATATATATATATATATATATTTAATCTAGCTCGTAACATTCATAATTTTGAAAATTTTAAAAGTTTATGCACATTAAAATCACTTAGAAAACTGTAATCTCTCAATTTACTAGATGGGCAAGGCCAGTGGCAAGCACGGGCCCAATAGTCAAAATATCAGAATCATTGATGATAGTTGTCACAGAAGATAAGATAATGTGATATGTTATATAGTATTAGAGATGTTCAAAATATATGTACAACTGATATTGGACATCAAGATGATCCATAGTAACAAAGGTAATAAAATCAAAATATTTTTTTGACATATGAGATCAACATGTGGATGCTGCTGTTCATTTTCAGTTGCTGATCTTCTTCATCATTCCCAAAACCATAGCATAGGGAGTTGTTAGGGGTTGCTGAGAAAATTGTTAGTGTTAGTAAATTTAGAAAGTTGAGTTGTTAATGACAAAAGTGAAACCATTCAAAAAGTATATATGACAAAAATGTGGAATATAATATTACCAGCGAAGCTAAATAACGAAGGCTTCACAAAAAGTTAACTGATTCATTTCCTGGACAAAAAGTTAACTGATTCATTTCATTCTCCCTATTGAGCAAACTTGAATCGACTGAGAATCCAAAAACTTCATTAAGCAAAAGTCACAAAATCAAGTGAGGAAGTTCCTGTAATTAGAGAAATCAAGGTATGTTAAAAAGTGAAAATACAATATTTAAATTCATATCAGTTGGATGTTGTCATTGTCCTGTATTTAAATAGGCAATAATACATGAGATAATTGGCAGAATTTGAGAAAAACTCATTGTACAAACAGAGGATTGCTTCAGATCCTCAGTATTTAGGGGTGAGAAATTCATATTTTCCAGTGAGGTAAGCAGGTTCAGTGAAAGTATACCAAGATGCTCATGTAAGTTATAATGTAAAGTTCGCAGAAATCAAACTGGAAAATGGTACAATTTTTTAACACAATAAATGTTGGGAAGATATATGTTATGCTATTGCAGAAGTTCATCACTTGATTTACATTGTTGGGTGGTTTGTTTTTCATAAGATTAAACTATAATTATTAGAATTCTGAAGGCATATCAAAAACAAAGATGCAAACAGAGGCATGGTATACCTGATTTTTGGAAAAAATGCAGCAGTTGGCTAACTTAAAAGTGCAGCAAAGTTTAGCCAAATACATAGGCAAACCATTGGCTCAAATATAGCCAAAAGTGTAGCAAGATTTAGCTCAACACATAGCAACAATAGACAGAAATTTGATCAGAAGTGTAACAAATAGTTTAGTCTAAAATTCAGCAGCAATACGATACAAAATCAGCAACCCATGGTCTAAAATACATCAAAAAATGGAGCCAAAAAAGATTAAAATGCAACAATGATTCAACCTCAAAATGAGGTATCAAACCATAGCAGTCAACCTCATCAAAGGCAACAATTAATTCTCATCAAAGACAGATAGGGCAGACACATTATCTCTATTTTTTTCAATTCCTGTTTGAAGTAGTTCATGATTTGTTAAACTAATTTATAATTTATCAATGACAGTCTTAAATTTTATTAAATTTCAAATACTTGTAAATGTTTTGAACTGTTAATCATTGTGATTTATAATTAAATTTTGAATAATAAATGTGATAATCAGATGTAGACTGACCTTTACAGTTTTTTTGTTGGTGTGGGTGGTTCAAATTTCAGAGTTGCATTTGAAGAACCAGCTGCAGTAGTTGTTTCTGTCACCTCCATCTCACTTATCTCCAAAGGTCTTACCTTTTTGGAATTCCTATCAATAGTAGTTGGTGGAGTATGTTTCTTTTCCATGTAGGAAATAATGGAGTAAGTTGCTTGTGTGTTGTTTGAGGTACCCCAAGATGACTTCCTTAGCTGAATTTGAAATAGTTTGTTGGACAACATCTCATGGACATGATTAATATACAAGGATTGCTTCTGTAAATGTAAAGAGTGAGAAGAAACTCTTTGTGACAATAGATGTGTTGGCTGGAATAAGAGATCACCTTAGCACAGGTTATGTCAAATATGTCTTCCGCTGTCATAGAGAGTAGTTTTTCTCCCAATTCAACAGAGATAGATGCTGTGACTGTAGCAGTACCGTCAGTAAGATCAATTTGAAAGATACACCTGAAATCATGATAAGTTAAAAATATGAGTGTTTGTTACTTTTCCTTTTTCTGACTATTTGAGATTTGATTTAATGTGCTTTTTTCTTTTATTATTATAGGGACAATTTATGATTCTTTCTTAATACGTATCAATAATATTTGTTGTTATGTGTGTGATCTATTAATTTTAGAGGTTGAAGGACAGCCTTCTACCAAAAACTGTTTTCCATTTTGGCACTTACATAGTTAAAGTATAACTTAATGCTTCTGTATATGTATAGGTATTATATTATTTTTTCAAACATATAATTGTACTAAATGAAGATATCTTAAAGTAAAACTATTTACAACTACTAATCAACTAATGTAAAGTCAATTTGGTATAAACTTGTCACTATTTTCTGTTATAAATGATACACATCAGTAAACATTGCCATATATACGGGTTATCAATAGAACATAATATGTATTCTTAAGTAGATATATCAATTGAACAAAGACGAATGAGAAAGAGAAATACCGAGGAAGTAATGTTGTTTTCCGATTGCATTTTGGACAATGAAAATCCTTTCTATCTTTTGTGCGCTTCTTTTGTTTGCATCCTGAGCATTCAAGTACACAAAACTCTTACAATTCATCTGATATGGCCATTTCTGCTTCAACATAGAAGAGTCCCATCTGTTGGGAAATATTATATACATAATACATGTTGAGTTACTGATGAATAAATAAAATTTGTTTTATTATTTAATAAATATGCAAACTTTTAAATTATCAGTTTGAAGTATGACTTATAGAAGTTGGTGATGAAATTTGTTCAATAGAGACAACTTGTTGGCCTGCAGGAGTCAATACCATGAGAGGGGCAGATGAGCTTATTGAGGTTTTGTTCGACGCTCGACCTAACAACATTGATTTGTTTTCTTTTGCCCTATTGTTACAACAAATAGTTGGTTTAATACGTTCTTTAAATGCAAATTAAAGCTAGAGAATAGTGATGACATGTTAGTACCATTTGGTGAGTTCTACTGCCTGTGGGTAAGTAGGAGCTACGCGTATTGTTGAATTGTACCTACTCTGCAGTGACAACCCTGTACGACAGAAAGCTTGCATAACGTTTTGTTATTATATAAATTTTTTTGGTAAAAAGTTCAATGCATGTACCTTGAAAAGTAGAGATTCCTATATTCCTGCCAAGGATTACAATAAGATCCATTTCTTTTTCCATTTTTGCTTCGATTTCATTTCCTTCAATTTCTCCAAAATCCTCCCATAGAGTGAGGAGAAATTGGTTTTTGCTGAAGTAACATGATAACGACCAGATGATAAGTGATGGTACGATTAAGTAAACAATAAAAGTGTTTACTTATTCAAAATATTTTCATTAAATGGGAAAATATAAGGCAAAATGGGCTTACTGATTGTCACAAATGATAATTTCTCGACCCTTATGATTAGTGCGACCTGCGTATTTTTGAGGACTACAACGGAGAACGATTGCCAGTATATCTGTGTATATAATAAAGTATGAAATGTTGTAAGTGTGTGTATCAGTAAGCAGATATATTTTACTGTTGTAAAAGTTAATAGGGTGGATATACCAATTTCAAGAGCAGAATCAAGCATCATGTGAGGAATGCGGTCAAAGGTTGTGAGATTCAGCTTGGTTGGTGGTGGAAGTGGATTCTCAACTCCATTAGATGGTGTGATATGTTCAATTACTGTTTCTTTGTCAAGAACCCAGTAAAATTTGTGTATCGGCTTTCCGTGTGAAGTTTGGGAGATTTTGACTCTTGCGGTAGAGATGAGATAAGTATTCATGAGTTTAAGCATTTCTGCATACTGTTCAATTTCATCTGCATACAGTACTGCCTTTATTTGGCATTCCTGAAAGTGAGAGTTGTAGAGATCTGAGAATAAGTTAAACTGTTTACTAAGAGTAAAATAAAACAAAAATTTTCATATGAGGTAAATATTAAAAAAGGAGAATATTGATGAGATTAAATGTAATGAGCTCACTTGTTCATCTTCTAAAATCAAATTTTGGAATCTACATTTCTTGTCAGGGCTTTCTCTCGGGCGTCCGATTTCCACAATTTGCACTTTGCAAATTCAATCTTGTGTTGTTAATGCTATTAGATCGATGTTCAATCTTAGTACCATGTTTGTTAGAAATATTTAACCAAGCAGTAGTATCTGCAAGATAGCATCACTATTGAGTGAAAGTCCTTTCTTTTATGTGGTTGCATGAACATGAACAATTGAATTAGGAAGAACATGCAAGAACATATTGTCCAAAATTGAAATTTTAATTGAAAATAACAAGTTTAATTTTGTCCCATATTGATTTTCTTCTTTGATGACAACTAAATTCTGCAAGAAAAATTGAAAATGGGAAGAGGGAAAACATGAAAAGGGGAAAAATACCTTAGAAAGAGAGCAATAAGTGAAAGTCCTTTCTTTTATGTGGTTGCATGAACATGAACAATTGAATTAGGAAGAACATGCAAGAACATATTGTCCAAAATTGAAATTTTAATTGAAAATAACAAGTTTAATTTTGTCCCATATTGATTTTCTTCTTTGATGACAACTAAAATCTGCAAGAAAAATTGAAAATGGAAGAGGGAAAACATGAAAAGGGGAAAATACCTTAGAAAGAGAGAAATATTTTTTTTCTTCAATGGAAAGGATGACAAATTTGTGCTTTATGAGTAATGATGATGATGAATAATGAGTAATAATGTGTATATATATATATAATATATATATATTATCTATATATAAAAATATATACAATACTAAGTAGACACGTTATACTATACAAAAGTACATGTGTCTTCTTTAAAATTGATAGATTTGGCAGCCAATGAGATTGTGCCAAAAAAGAGAAAAAGTTATTGCATTTGATAGTAAAATTTAATGATATATTATATGTCAGAAAAAGAAGTTATTACATTGAAAGCATAATTTGAATAGCCTTTGGTCCAAGTTTGTTTTTCAGCTCCATAATTTTATTTTATTATTATAAGATATATAAATTTGGAAATTGATAAATATGGAGTAGAAAATAAAAATGGCAGAAATCACTTATCTTTGTTCAAGTATATGTATTGTGTATTTATCTTGAGTGATTGCTATGAAGTTGCCTTTTAGGATTTTTTGAGAATTTGTTTGAGAATTAACAGTTATTATAACTAAATAAAATAAACTGAAAACCAGTATATTATTTTTGAGGTAAGAAAATGGTTGTGTAGCAAGTTTTAACTCCTGTCCAAGTTAAATTTTACAGTTGGTATGTATATATACATAAAACTTTCATGTCTGTAAAAATCAATAAATTACCACTTGAAATAATAGATATTTTCTTACCTGGACATAACAAAATTAGTAAGACTTATTCTTTAAATTAGAAAGGACCACACAATTTGGTAGTGAACTAGGTCAGATATACTTGGTGATTGACATGTTTCAATTTGTCCAATGTTCTACTGAAGTTGTGACTGCATTTTTGTAACGACCTGTTTAGTCGTTTTGAGCAACAGATTTTATTTCTGAAAAACTGGCGGAAACGACGGACCCCACGATGGACCGTCATGGGCACGACGGACTGTCGCAGGGTCTCGTTTCAAAACACTTAGAAAAACTGAAAATTGGGTACTGAAATCGACTCTCTGAACTTCGTAACGGAATGGCAGGACGGACCGTCACAGATTCTTCAGAGAAATTGAGTCTCTGAACTCTGTGACGGGCAGCAGGACGGACCGTCGCAGGCGCGACAGGCCGTCACAGACTGCGAAATCCCAGTCTGGGTCGGATTTCTTGATACGTTTTAAGGGACGTTTTTGACTATTCTTGCCTTAATTATAAAGTTAGTAGGTTAATGTTAATAAGTCTAATTACTTGGGGGTTAAAAGAGGTAACCTTAAGTTAATTAGTGGGGCATTATTGCCATCTTTTATTCTTAATTATATACTAATTAAGGTAAAAGAAAGAGGGTTGGAATAAGAAAAAGAATAGAACAGAAAAAGAGAGAAGGGAATCGATAGAGAGAGAGACGATCGAGAAAGGGAAACACAAAGCTTTGGAGAAAATTTGCTTGCTTGATCACTAATCTTCGGTGGAGGTAGGTTATGGTTTTCATGCTTTCATATTAAACTCTTAATAGAGAATGATATGTATTGATAGTATTGTAAACCCTGCTATGTGCTTAATTGTATGCATGCATGAACGTGATTATATAATTGTGATTATATTAAGCATGATGAAGTTATTGAATCCCAAATCTTGATAAAAACCTAATCTCTTTTTAATGATGATGCCTTGGTAAGGGAGAAGGCTTGATGAACTTTTTAATGAGATTGATGATGCCTTGGTAAGGGAGAAGGCTTGATGAGTTGATAGAATGAGATTAGGGGATCGGGTGTCACAAACCGACACGTAGAATTAGGGGATCGGGTGTCACGAACTGACACGTAGATTTAGGGGATCGAGTGTCACGAACCGACACGTAGATTTAGGGGATCGGGTGTCACGAACCGACACGTAGATTTAGGGGATCGGGTGTCACGAACCGACACGTAGATTTAGGGGATCGGGTGTCACGAACCGACACGTAGATTTAGGGGATCGGAGTGTCACGTACCGACACAAGAGGATTAATGGATATGAGGGAGCGGAGTGTCACGTACCGACACAAGAGAAATAAAGATAATGAATCTTGAAAGATGTTAATATACTCAATCTAATGAACATGATTCCCAAATGAGTATGGTATTGAGGCTTGAGTCCTCATGTGTGAACTTGACGGAAATTGTTAATGATATAGTGCTTGTTGTTGCTATATGTTGAGTATCATAGTTGATTTTATGATATTACTTGGTATATATTGTTTTCTATTTTGAGTTGGCCGATGATATCTACTCAGTACCCGTGTTTTGTACTGACCCCTACTTTTATGTTTTCTTCTTGTTTATTTGTGGAGTGCAGCAAACGTGCCGTCGTCTTCAACTCAACAGTAATTCTAGCCAGTCTTCGTCACACCGGATCTTCAGGGTGAGCTAATGCTTCTAGCTTGGACTGGATCTTCTTCCTCAAGTCTTGATGCCTTGAACTTCCGGCATGGACTAGCTTCTTATGTATTTTTAGCTTTTAGAATACTCTTAGTCTAGTCATTTGATCATAGATGTTCTTGTGGTGATGACTTCCAGATTTTGGGGATAATGATAAGTTTTTGAGTTATAGAAGTTGATGATTGATTTTACTTATGAGTTTAAGTCTTCCGCATTATTTTCTGTTGATATTATATTGAGATGTTAAGGCTTTAGATTGGTTGGTTCGCTCACATAGGAGGGTAAGTGTGGGTGCCAGTCGCGACCCGGATTTGGGTCGTGACAATTCTTCAACAGTATGAGGTCTAAGTGTTGAAGCAAAAGGCAACCAAGAGAAAAGTAAAAATAGTTTTATATTCATTTAAGTACATAGCATGCAAATTCCCTGGAAACTAACTCACAAGCTAACTCACTGTGAATTCTGTAATCTGAATAGAGCAGTTGCATATACATGTGAGAAAGAGATGAGCTATTTCTTCTATCAAATAATATTGATCATATTTCAATCTATGATCATGATATAACCAAATATTTATTCATGTTGAATTACTAATAATTTATAGTCTATGTGCAATAGTTGCCTTATAAGGATTTTTTTATTATTATAATAAGCGCATAAGATCATACCATGAATCAAACATATAAAATACATATCAATAAATGTGCTATAAAATTTACTCTCTGTCATAGAGCAGTAATAATGAATACAATTCCTGAACGAATATATTCATTGTAGACCCATATCCCAAAGTGAAGATCACAACATTTTAAGAAGTTAGATGTTGGAAGTTTGAGTTGGGGCACATAGACATTTGTAGAGGCAAATGACATCTCAATCAATGTAATGTGACATGTTTCATTTGGTAAAACATGAATTATCAAATGATGAGCACTATTGTGGCTATGAAGGAACTTACTATTTCAAGATTAAGTTCCATCGTTGTTGGGCGTAAATAGTGTGAAGTTCTGAGTATGGGCAAACAGATAATGTAACATGTGGAATTGATATTGAGAAAAGACAGATTCCTGCAAAAATCAAGTAAAATCATTATGCAGTCAAAATCTCGATGGTTAATCAACCATTAAGTGCTAACTCATTAGAAGGAAAAGGAGGATGGTTTTGAAATCGCATAAAAACATGTACAAGTTCTTTTTATTTTTAGTTAAACATGTGCAAGTTCAGGAAACCAGTTCCAAAAATAGAGGAAGTTAGAATAGAAATTGAATAATTACAGCATAGTAAAGCAAACAAAACATTCATGTAAAGTGGTTACCTCGTTTTTAGCAGCAACATCTTTCTCACCACCTTGAACTGGCCTCAATGCAAGTTGAAGGTAGTCCCGCGGAGTTATTTTGCGGTTGTCCTCGACCCAATCCAAATAAAAATCCTTTTGCAGAAAAGAAAAATGTATTTTAATAGTTTCACAAACAAGAACAGAAGAAAATCTATAGTGATAATAAACAAATTGTGAATTACTCTAGGCAACCAAATGAAGACTGGGAGAACTGGCCAAGCTTAGAAGCACTGACCTTTCCTCCAGAGGCTCTAACATGAATATGCCTAGTCATTTCAGTGACAAGAGAGAGGTAGTCAAGCGGAACTTCATCAATACCTCCCATCTAAATTACAGAATTAAAGAGATTATCAAGACAACTAACAAACAAACTGACTGTAGCAACAAGGAAATTCACTGAATCCTGAGAGAGAAGGGTTGAAAATCTCTTATCAAAAGAAGCAAGCGAAATCCAAGTTTAGTGTTCCTAACCTGGTTATATACAAACATAATTGAAAGTGTCACGACCCAAACCGGGTTGCGACTGGCACCCACACTTTCCCTCCTATGTGAGCGAACCAACCAATCTAACCTTAACATTTCAATATAATATCAACAGAAAGTAATGCGGAAGACTTAAACTCATTAAATAAAGACCAATTCATTAACTTCTAAAATTCAACATCTATTATTCCCCAAAATCTGGAAGTCATCACCACAAGAACATCTACGATCAAATGACTAAACTAAGAGTATTCTAAAAGCTAAAAAAACATAAGAAGCTAGTCCATGCCGGAAGTTCAAGGCATCAAGACTTGAAGAAGAAGATCCCGTCCAAGCTAGAAGCATTAGCTCACCCTGAAATTCTGATGCAGTAAGACTGGCTTGAATTACTGTTGAGTTGAAGACGATGGCATGTTTGCTGCACTCCACAAATAAACAAGAAGAAAACATAAAAGTAGGGGTCAGTACAAAACACGGGTACTGAGTAGATATCATCGGCCAACTCAAAATAGAAAACAATATATACCAAGGAATATCATAAAATCAACTATGATACTCAACATGTAGCAACCACAAGCACTATATCATTAACAATTACCGTCAAGTTCACACATGAGGACTCAAGCCTCAACACCATACTCATTTGGGAATCATGTTCATTAGATTGAGTATATTAACATCTTTCAAGATTCATTATCTTTATTTCTCTTGTGTCGGTACGTGACACTCCGCTCCCTCATATCCATTAATCCTCTTGTGTCGGTACGTGACACTCCGATCCCCTAAATCTACATGTCGGTTCGTGACACCCGATCCCCTAAATCTACGTGTCGGTTCGTGACACCCGATCCCCTAATTCTACGTGTCGGTTCGTGACACCCGATCCCCTAATTCTACGTGTTCTTTCTATTTTATTTATTCAAAACCCTCTTTCTTTTACCCTAATTAACATATAATTAAGAATAAAAGATGGTAATAATGCCCCACTAATTAACTTAAGGTTACCTCTTTTAACCCCCAAGTAATTAGACTTATTAACATTAACCCACTAACTTTATAATTAAGGCAAGAATAGTCAAAAACGTCCCTTAAAACGTATCAAGAAATCCGACCCAGACTGGGATTTCGCAGTCTGTAACGGCCTGTCGCGCCTGCGACGGTCCGTCCTGCTGCCCGTCACAGAGTTCAGAGACTCAATTTCTCTGAAGAATCTGTGACGGTCCGTCACACCTGTGACGGTTCGTCCTGCCATTCCCTTACGAAGTTTAGAGAGTCGATTTCAATACCCAATTTTCAGTTTTTCTAAGTGTTTTGAAACGAGACCCTGCGACGGTCCGTCGTGCCCATGACGGTCCGTCGTGGGGTCCGTCGCCTCAGCCTGTTTTCTCGAAATAAAATCTGCTGCTCAAAACGACTAAACAGGTCGTTACAATAGATACCAATTTACCCATCGTTCGTCCCCGAACGATCAAAAGAAGGAAAACAAGGGCGAAAAGGAGTACCTGAATATGTAAACAGATGTGGGTATCTTTCTCGCATATCTGCCTCCTTCTCCCAAGTGGCTTCTTCAACGGGTCGATTCTTCCATTGAACTTTAATGGATGCAATCTCCCTTGATCTCAACTTGCAAATTTCCCTATCTAGAATGGCAATAGGTTCCTCCTCATAAGACAAATTCTCATCAAGCAAAACTGAATCCCAACGGATAATGTAGTTTCCATCCCCATGGTATCTTTTCAACATCGACACATGGAATACCGAATGCACTCCGGACAGCCCTGGAGGCAAGCCTAACTCATAAGCCACCTCCCCTACTCGCTTAAGTACTTCAAATGGACCAATATACCTTGGGCTAAGTTTACCTCGCTTACCAAATCGCATCACCCCTTTCATTGGCGAAACCTTCAACAAGACTTGTTCACCCTCCATGAACTCCAAGTCTCTAACCTTTCGATCTGCATACTCTTTCTGTCTACTTTGAGCCGCTAACAACTTTTCTTGAATAGATTTCACTTTATCTAATGATTCTCTCAGAAGGTCAGTACCCCAAGGTCTAACCTCAAATGCATCAAACCACCCAATGGGAGACCTACACCTTCTCCCATATAGTGCCTCAAATGGGGCCATATCAATGCTTGAGTGATAGCTATTGTTGTAGGAGAACTCTGCTAAGGGTAAGAAGCTATCCCAATGGCCACCAAATTCTATCACACATGCACGAAGCATATCCTCCAACACTTGAATCGTTCGCTCAGACTGACCATCGGTCTGAGGATGGAACGCAGTACTAAGGTCCAACCTAGTACCTAATTCCGCATGCAATATTTTCCAAAACATAGAAGTAAACTGCGTACCTCTATCTGACATAATGGAGAGTGGAACCCCATGCAATCGCACCACTTCCGAGATGTAAAGTTTGGCTAACTTCTCTGCATTGTAAGTCACCTTGACCGGAATGAAGTGAGCAGACTTAGTTAACCTATCAACAATTACCCAAATAGAATCAAATTTTCCCAATGTCTTTGGAAGACCAACCACGAAATCCAATGCAATCCTCTCCCATTTCCATTCAGGAATGGGCATTCTCTGAAGTGTTCCTCCGGGTCTCTGGTGTTCATACTTTACTTGTTGACAGTTTGGACATTTGGCGATAAAGTTCACAATATCACGCTTCATTCTACTCCACCAAAAGTGTTGCTTTAGGTCACGGTACATCTTGGTTGCACCCGGATGTATCGAATACCTTGAACTATGAGCCTCTATCAGAATAGTGTTGATCAAATCATCGATGCGGGGTACGCATACCCTTCCCTTGATCCTCAAAACACCTTCCTCATTGATTTGTGCTTCTTTAGCCTCTCCTCGCAATACCTTATCTTGGATTCTGCGCAGTTTCTCATCATCAAACTGTCTTCCCTTAATCTTGTCAAGAAAGGAAGATCTTGCCTCCACAGAAGCCAACAATCCTCCCTTCTCATTTACTTCTAATCTCATCAAGTCATTAGCTAGAATCTGGACCTCTCTAGCCAATGGGCGTCTAGAAGCTTGCAAGTGAGCTAGACTTCCCATGCTTCCCGCCTTCCTACTTAAAGCATCCGCTACAACATTCGCCTTCCCCGGATGATACAAAATACTGATGTCGTAGTCTTTCAGTAGTTCCATCCATCTCCTCTGTCTCAAGTTCAAATCTTTCTGAGTGAAGACATACTGAAGGCTACGATGATCCGTGTAGACCTCACACTTAACCCTATATAAATAGTGTCTCCATTGCTTTAATGCAAACACTACCGCGGCCAATTCCAAATCATGAGTTGGATAGTTACGTTCATGCACTTTTAATTGTCTTGAAGCATAAGCAATCACATTCTTCTCTTGCATTAGCACTGCACCCAAACCCGAATAGGATGCATCACAATAGACAATGAAGTTCTTACCATCCACGGGCAAGGTGAGAATTGGTGCAGTAGTCAACAGAGTCTTGAGCTTCTGAAAGCTTTCCTCACACTCATCCGACCATACGAATGGGACATTTTGCTTAGTCAAGTTCGTCAGTTGGGAAGCAATAGAAGAGAATCCCTTGACAAATCGGCGGTAGTAGCTAGCTAACCCAACAAAGCTCCTTATTTCTGACACATTAGTAGGTCTTACCCAATTCTTCACTGTCTCAATCTTAGAAGGATCCACCATCACTCCATCCTTGGAAACCACGTGCCCCAAGAAGGACACTGCATCTAGCCAAAACTCACACTTAGAGAACTTGGCATAAAGATTTTTCTCCCTCAACATTTCCAATACCATTCTCAAATGCTCCTCATGTTCCTCCCTACTTTTAGAGTATATCAGTATGTCATCAATAAATACGATCACAAAGAGATCCAAATATGGCTTAAAAATCTCGTTCATCAAGCTCATGAAAGCAGCAGGGGCATTCATAAGACCAAAAGACATCACTACAAATTCGTAATGCCCATACCTGGTTCTAAAAGCAGTCTTTGGCACATCCGTTGCCCGTATTTTCAATTGATGATAACCAGATCTCAAGTCAATCTTAGAGAAGACACAAACACCTTGTAACTGATCGAACAAGTCATCAATGCGAGGAAGAGGATACTTGTTCTTTATGGTTACCTTGTTCAACTGCCGGTAGTCTATGCACATCCGAAAACTCCCATCCTTCTTCTTCACAAACAAAACCGGAGCACCCCAAGGGGATGCACTTGGTCTAATGAAGCCTTTGTTCAATAACTCTTGAAGTTGTGCCTTTAACTCTCTTAACTCCGCGGGAGCCATTCTATAAGGGGGTATAGAAATGGGGCGAGTACCCGGATCAAGATCAATGCAGAAGTCAATATCCCTATCCGGTGGCATACCAGGGAGATCTGCAGGGAACACATCCAGAAACTCATGGACCACTGAAACCGCCTCAATCGAAGGTACTTGGGTAGTGTCATCCTTGAGATGTGCCAAGAAAGCTAAACACCCTTTACTAATCATTTTCTTAGCACGAAGAAAGGAGATGATACGCACCGGATTGGAAGTGTAGTCACCCTCCCACACTAACGGATCTGTCCCAGGCTTGGCTAACGTCACCGTTTTAGCATTACAATCCAAGATCGCAAATTGCGGAGAAAGCCAAGTCATACCCAGAACTACATCAAAATCATCCATTTCTAAGATAACCAAATCTACATAAGTGTTGCTCCCCACAAAGTTCACCAAACAAGACCTATATACCTTTTCAACTACCACAGACTCACCCACCGGAGTAGAAACACGAATAGGCATATCAAGTAATTCACAATATAAATTTAGACCATTAGCAAATGAGGAAGATACATAAGAAAACGTGGATCCAGGATCAAACAATACAGAAGCCATGCAATCACAAACCAGAAGATTACCTGTGATGACAACATCAGATGCCTCCGCTTCAGACCGCCCAGGGAAAGCATAACAATGGGCTCTATCGTTTGTCTGTCCATTGCCCCTACCATGTTGTGATGTAGTGGCTCCAGTTTGCCCATCACCTCGACCATTTTGGTGACCACCATTACCTCGACCACCACGTCCACCAGAATAACGGCCTCTACCATGACCACCTCTACCTCTAGCCATTGGGGGTCTATAACTCTATTTTGGACAATTCCTCCTAATATGTCCAGTTTCCCCACATCCATAACACTCTCTGGAGTCAAGCATAGGTCTCTCAGAGAAGTGTTGACCAGTCTGAGGTCGACCCCCAACTACAGTCTGTAGTGAAGACTGAATGGGTCGAACTGAGTAACCTCCGGAACCTTGTCCTCTAGAGTAAGAACCATTAAACTCACCTCCCTTTCGAAACCTTTTTGATGTCGATGTCGTGGTGAAGTCATCTGGCTTCACTCCTTCCACCTCTATCACGAAGTCTACCACCTCTTGGAAGGATTTTGCCGTAGCCACTACCTGTAAGGCTGAAATCCGCAACTCTGATCTCAACCCCTTCACAAAATGGCGAATCCGCTCTTGTGGACTGAAACATAGTTCCGGGATAATGCACGAAACTTAGCCTCATATGCATTGACCGACATCCTACCTTGCTCTAGGCTCAAGAACTCATCCCTTTTCCTATCCCTCAAAGTTCGGGGGATATACTTCTCCATAAACAAGCTAGAGAATGAGGCCCAAGTCATAGGTGGTGCCTCTGTTGGTTGACACTCAATATGTGACCGCCACCACATTTTGGCGTTCCCTTGAAACTAATAACTCACGAACTCAACACCAAACCGTTCTACTATACCCATCTTGTGTAGTAGCTCATGACAGTCAACCAGAAAATCGTAAGCATCCTCAGATTCAGCACCCTTGAAGACTGGAGGTTTCAATTTCAAGACCTTACTGAAAAGTTCATGCTGATCATTTGTCATTATAGGCCCAGTAGTCAGACGTGGAAACGTGCCTATGTCCAATGAGGCATCCATACGAGGAGCCATAGTGGCTGCATGTTGTACCCCTGAAACTGGAGGTGTTGGTGCAGAAAACACTGGAGGGGCCTGACCCTGATCAGACAACCCACTAAGATAAGCGAGAACCTGATTGATCATCTCTGGGGTAGGTTGGGGTGGCGATTCCTCATTTTGTACTTGTTCACTCTCCCCTTCCTCACCCTCTCTTACCACTTCCTCAGTCGGTGGAGGAGTCACCGCCCTAGTATCAGACGGGCTAGGTGCTCGTCCTCTTCCCCTAGAGGACGTCCTCCCATGACCTCTACCACGGCCTCTTGCCGCTGCTCTTCCTCGAGCTACAGCCCCAGTGGCTGGCTCAGACGCACCCTGTCCCGTCGGTGCTGATGTTGGTGCTGGCGTAGTCGTTGCTCTAGTTCTAACCATCTGCGAAATAGAGTGAAGATGGTCAGATACCAATTTGTATCACTTAGATACCAATTGGACTCAAGTAATAGCACGAAAGAAAGAACGAAAGAATGGAATTTTCCTAAAGTCTTATAGCCTCTTAAAGAAAAGTAAAGGCGTCCCCCTACCGTTCCTTAAGACTCTACTAGACTCGTTCTTGTGTGATGAGACCAACGAACCTAATGCTCTGATACCAAGTTTGTCACGACCCAAACCGGGTTGCGACTGGCACCCACACTTTCCCTCTGATGTGAGCGAACCAACCAATCTAACCTTAACATTTCAATATAATATCAACAGAAAGTAATGCGGAAGACTTAAACTCATTAAATAAAGACCAATTCATTAACTTCTAAAATTCAACATCTATTATTCCCCAAAATCTGGAAGTCATCACCACAAGAACATCTACGATCAAATGACTAAACTAAGAGTATTCTAAAAGCTAAAAATACATAAGAAGCTAGTCCATGCCGGAAGTTCAAGGCATCAAGACTTGAAGAAGAAGATCCAGTCCAAGCTAGAAGCATTAGCTCACCCTGAATTTCCGATGTAGTAAGACTGGCTTGAATTACTGTTGAGTTGAAGACGATGGCACATTTGCTGCACTCCACAAATAAACAAGAAGAAAACATAAAAGTAGGGGTCAGTACAAAACACGGGTACTGAGTAGATATCATCGGCCAACTCAAAATAGAAAACAATATATACCAAGGAATATCATAAAATAACCTATGATACTCAACATGTAGCAACAACAAGCACTATATCATTAACAATTACCGTCAAGTTCACACATGAGGACTCAAGCCTCAACACCATACTCATTTGGGAATCATGTTCATTAGATTGACTATATTAACATCTTTCAAGATTCATTATCTTTATTTCTCTTGTGTCGGTACGTGACACTCCGCTCCCTCATATCCATTAATCCTCTTGTGTCGGTACGTGACACTCCGATCCCCTAAATCTACGTGTCGGTTCGTGACACCCGATCCCCTAAATCTACGTGTCGGTTCGTGACACCCGATCCCCTAATTCTATGTGTCGGTTCGTGACACCCAATCCCCTAATTCTACGTGTCGGTTCGTGACACCCGATCCCCTAACCTCATTCTATCAACTCATCAAGCCTTCTTCCTTACCAAGGCATCATCATTAAAAGAGATTAGGTTTTTATCAAGATTTGGGACTCAGTAACTTCATCATGCTTAATATAATCACAATTATATAATCACGTTCATGCATGCATACAATTAAGCAGGGTTTTACAATACTACCAATATATATCATTCTCTATTAAGAGTTTACTATGAAAGCATGAAAACCATAACCTACCTCCACTGAAGATTAGTGATCAAGCAAGCAAATTTTTCTCCAAGCTTTGTTTCTCTTCGTTTCTCCTCTTTCTTGTTCGACTCTCTCTCTCTTTCTCTTGTTCTTTATATTTTCTTTATTCAAAACCCTCTTTCTTTTACCCTAATTAACATATAATTAAGAATAAAAGATGGCAATAATGCCCCACTAATTAACTTAAGGTTACCTCTTTTAACCCCCAAGTAATTAGACTTATTAACATTAACCCACTAACTTTATAATTAAGGCAAGAATAGTCAAAAACGTCCCTTAAAACGTATCAAGAAATCCGACCCAGACTGGGATTTCGCAGTCTGTGACGGCCCGTCGCACCTGCGACGGTCCGTCCTGCTGCCCGTCACAGAGTTCAGAGACTCAATTTCTCTGAAGAATCTGTGACGGTCCCTCCTGCCATTCCGTTACGAAGTTCAGAGAGTCGATTTCAGTACCCAATTTTCAGTTTTTCTAAGTGTTTTGAAACGAGACCCTGCGACGGTCCGTCATGCCCATGACGGTCCGTCGTGGGGTCCGTCGCCTCAGCCTGTTTTTCCAGAAATAAAATTTGCTGCTCAAAACGACTAAACAGGTCGTTACAGAAAGAGGGACTGCCAGGGAGAATATCTGTGTGCTATATGTACCCTGTCAAAAAGCAAAACAAAACAGAATTTTTTTTGAAACAACAATAAAACAAAAAGTTATAAAAGGCAAAAGTCAGTGAGAGGAAGGATAGAAAGGACAGAGGAAAAAACAAGTCATGTTGTGGAGTTATAGAGCTAGTTCCTTTAGTTTGTGAAAATTTTAGCTATACAAAGGTATAACAATGTAATATAAAAGACATATAGCATGTTCTACGTTAGTATCCTCCTTCAGAAAACCAATAATGTTAAAAGGGTGGAAACTAACCGTTTGATCATAAGCATCAATTCCTTCTGTGTCCAGCAGTAACAGGTTGTATTCTGTTCCATCAAGAGTTGTTCTCCTTAAAGGTGAACTCCACAGCCAAATACCTTTTGTGCATGCCGATGAGTTGCAGCCACTTGAAAACCGCTACTCCTGCCAAGAAGCTATTGGGCATATAACAGGCTCTCAGCTACATATTTTCAGTAAAGTAAGAAGCAACACTAAGTTACACATGATAATTTACATGGGAAAGTATACAACTATAAGTTAATAATAATAAAGATAATTGTGATGTCATTGCAATTGACCTAGTTAATTACATAAGTCAATGGAGTTTGTAAAAGAACAATAGCCAATGTACTATTGCTTTGAGTCATAATTTTACTGTGATTGATGTATGAAAAGTAGAAGAAACATTCTTTACATAGAGGATGACAAGTTCATTGCACAAGGAAAAGAAAATAAAGAAATTACAGAAGCAACACAAAGGAAACTGAACAATGCTGAATGGTCTCCCCTCTAACATATAATTCCTGTAACTTTCCAAAACATAAAAGTAGATAAATCATGAGTTGATACTTGATTCACAAAAGGATTCAGATTTCTTCTTCTCAAAATGGAAAATCAGAGTAGCCATCTTAGATTCTAATTTATCCATCATTTTATCGTGATTTGTCTCTCTTTTGATCCTCAGAACAAGTGTATTTTTTTTGACATCGAGTACAATCGATACCTTCCCAAAATTATCAAATACATGAAATTCTAAGACTATAGACAACCAATGATGATTTTCACATCCACAACAGAATCAGAGAGGAAAAGAAAACATACATTACGCAATAAAGGATGTCTTGTACGTGATTTCTACTACTTCAATTAGAAAAATAAAATGGAAAAGAGCTCACTAAACATTCTGTTTTAAATTGATGTCCAGCTTGGTGAAACTAAAAATCATTGAAAATAAGAAGGGAGGCTTCAGCAAGTACGATACCTATATATCATCCATAAGTGTTCAGTGCATCTAATGCTTCAGGCGTGGAATTCACTAGGGTAACTGTGCAGCAAGAAGACATAGAAGGTGAAAAATCTCAATGTAAAAGAGAGTAAAGAATAAGAAAAACAAATCAACATTTCTTCATCATTGAATGTAACATTTGAAATGAAGCATTAACATTCTTTTAAGCCGTTGAAGAAAAGAGACCTTGAATCAGGAATTCACAATCATACATTTATATGGCATCTTCCTTTTAAGTTTTAAGAAATAGAGAGGCAATAACGAAAAAACAGTCTTTAAATATGAAGAATGAGATTTTTGAAATGTGTACCTAAGTTAGTTGTTATTGAATCATGTAACTTCATGGAAAGTGTTACAAATGGAAAACGGGGAAAAAATCCTAATGACAGATTTTAACTGCAAGGTAGAGAGGTTCAATATTAGCGCACTTAACATGTCATGATAAAAGACGACGAATATACTATATAATTAAGTACTAATGTAGTATTATACCCAATCTAATACTTCACCAAGATGGAAAATATAACAGAGTGATGCAATGCAGGAAATAACAATAGTAAGGTACATAATTTCGCATTATACTATAGAATGTCATGATAATTAGGAATGAATTTTTGTAAAAAAAATCATTCACCAACTTATTTTCATTGTAAATAAATAATTGTAATCCTAATCAAACTTAAGCTTTATCCAATTTTGAATCATCTTATGGAAAACGTCAAATGAACTGGCTGCAGAAATATTTCACTTAAACAGTTTTAAATCTTAGTTATAAGTTATATAAAGGAATCAACTATGAAAATCATAAGCCTAAAAATGTAAGATAAAATGAGGGGTATGTTGAAGTAAAACGTAAACCTAAAGTGTAAACTATAAAATTTAATCCGCAAATTGGTAAGAAAATAGATCCAGCGACCTACACAAAAGTGAAGAAATAACGTATAATACTTCTTTTGCCTTTCTGAGCGTCATAAAAAGATGTTAAAACACTTGAAATTTTTTTAAAAATAGCATCAAACATATACTAAAATGAGGAAAAATCATAGCAGAAGCAAGAGAAGAAGGAAAAGCTGACAACACAGATTTTTCAAGTTTATGTAGTACACTAACAACATCATTAAATAAAAATAATCCAAAAGAGCGAAGAACAAAAGCCCAAATAAACTCTGCAAAACATATATGTTAAATGTTGGAACACTGAAGAAGAAACATATAGACACCATTGACTGAAATCTGGTGAAAAAAACAGAACAAACCGCGGGTCAAAATACAACACAAAAAAAGAATCAGCGAAAGGCTAAAATACAATAGATATTCAACATCAAAATGAGGTGCGAGAAGTTAAATAACAAACAAACAGAGAAGATAAGCAAGAAAATTCACTGAACAATGAAAAAAGTTAAGAGCATTAGTTGGTTTAACGTAATGACTGGAAATTTTGATTACCTCATCATCACTTATTTCCACTTGTATAATCTGAAATAAGAAAATTTGAATCATTAAGAGGTAGTTCTTCTCTGTCATTTCCTTCAGCTAGAACTATAAAAATAGTTACCCTTATAGGGAAAGTTGTTGCTGCAATGTTAGCATTTAGGTTAGTGAAAATCAACAATTTCAAATTTGAGTAATTGGACAGGAACAATTTGAATTGAAAGATGAAATTTAAAACTTCAAATGTTGAAGTGATATGATTGCAATGTAACTTCTAGTTATCTTTAAAAACAATTGAAATAAAAGAATCCAAAATTTCACAACATCTAGCATAAGGATGCTTACTTGTTACACTTATTACTTTTAAAAGTATCATGACAATGCTTTTCGAATGATTTCATCATAAACTACATTATATGTAGAATGACCATCCGTGTCCTGTGCAGTTGGTGGATGTATTAATATTTTTACATTGTCTGAACATTTTGCTCGAGATAAAGACACATAAAGTTGTCATGTGAAAAAACTGGTTCACGCAAATATATTCCAACAAAATCTAATGTTTAACCTTGAGCTTTGTTTATAGTCATAGCAAAACATAATCTTATAGGAAATTGTATTCTTTTGAAGGGAACTGGAAGTTTCTCATCTTGTGATGCTAATAATGGTATCTTTGGAATAAAGACATGTTTATCTTTAAAATCACCACTGCAAATAGTAGCACTAATAACATTTGACTTAAAATCATGACATATCAATCGTGTACCATTGCATAAACCTTCAGTAGGATTTAAATTTCTTAATAATATAACAGGACAATTTTTTTTCAAAGTTAATCTCTAAGGTGGTAAGTTAGCAGGATGTAAGGTATGCAAAAAATCTTCAAATTGGCATTGATCATTTGGTTCTATAGTTTCGTCAATAGCCGTATATACTGTAGCATCATCGGGAAATCGATGTATAAGCATATCATTTATTTCATCAACAAAATCATTTTTTGTTGTCAAAATAATACGGCGAGTCATAAAAGATGGATTACAATAGAATGTACGTAAATTAGGATAAGTAACATTAAATAAAATATTTAAAGATTCTATTTCATCTGTAAAGGGAACGATAAAATTATTGGGAATTTCAATTTTGTTGCAATTGTTAGTTTTTTCTTGTCCATTTCCAATTCTCATTAAATATGCACAAAATGCTGGATCTTTTTTCGCACGCATGTTTTCAGATAAGCACAATTTTTCAAGATGATTCCCAATACGGGAGTATAATAAACTTTGATTTATAAAGTCCTCTTTTTTTCCACTACGAACAACAGGAAGTGTTTGTCTAAAGTCTCCCCCCAAAACTACTACTTTTCCACGAAACAGTGCTTTTGTATTCATAAGATCTTTTAGAAGTGTATCAAGAGCTTCAATCATGTTTTTTTTCGCCATTGAGACTTCATCCCAAACAATTAGTTCTGAATCTCGAATTAGAATCGCTAACAAACTTTGTTTACTAATATTGCAAGTGAAACTGTCATCAATGTCAACAGGAATTTTGAAACGTGCAGTTGCCAAAGCTATGAATCCTTTTGTTCTTACAGCAGCCAACAAAGCTCGATATAAAAATGTTTTTACAGTTCCCCCAGGACCATCAATGAAAAAAGCTCCTGATTTATTAGAATATACTCTTTCAAGAATTATGTTATATGTTCTTTTTTGTTCAATATTTAATTTGCTTTGTAGAAGTATATCTTCTTCAGACACTATTATATTTCTTTCAAAATAAATTTCTTTTGCCTCATTAGTTGTTCTAGAAGAGCTAACATTTCCAAATATATCTTTGAATTCATTTATGTCATGTCCCATTGAAAGTAGAACTTCATTGATATGATTTAAAACTAAGAGTTGAATATCATTTTTTGTAACATTTGGAATTGTTTTAAAATCCTCTGACATAGAGTCTTCGTATTTTTTCCAAAGATATATTGGGTTACCAGGATTACAATAAACTAATAATGTTGCAAATAGTCTTCTTAAACTATAAGGCATTTGATAGTTGACTGCTTCAGACATACAATCAATTAAGTTGTTATCAGAACGTAGTAAGCCTCTTTTTTTCTGCAGCTTCCCTAAATGTAGTGTAGCATCTTTCATTCATTGTACGAAGATCTTCGTATGATGTTGGTTCTCTTACATTCATTAGAAGCAACCTAAGATAATATCTTTCTCCTTCGGTTGGATGACATGTGACAATACGCCCGATAGTAAGTCGTTGTTTTCGACGCGACCACATTTTGTATGATGATGACCATACAAAGTGTTGGGGAAACTCTTTATACAGTAAATTCAGATTTATAGCATCGTTATTGATTTTGTTCATAAGAAAGAATTATGTTAACATCGTTTTTTAATCATTGGATTGTTTATTATTTGATCCACAGTTTGGTTATTTTTGAAAGAAACAAATTGTTGTCCATCAAGATGAAATTGCAACTGGCAAACACTTGGAGTCATTTCACTTATCGCAAAAGCAAGCAGACGCCATGCAGCCTCCGATGGAGAAACCCATCTAGCAGATTGGTATTCTTTGATTTCATCTATTTCTATGTTAGTATCATTATTATTTACAGAAAATGCAATTTTATCATGTCCTTTGCAAATATATTTGTAAATGTATTTGACAGCCTTAATGTCGGAACATATTTCAACATTCATATGACAACCAAATTTCTTCAGTAAATACGGATTGTACGGAACAATCCAAGAATTATCAATGTTGTGTCCTTTAACTTTGATTGGTGTGATCATTTTTGGTCTTTTGTAAAGGGGATATGAATTCTTTCCTTTGGTTGTTTGTTCAGTAAGTTCTTTTGGATATTTGAATTTACATTTTCCTTGTTTTTGCATGCATGAATTTGAAGGATTTAAATATCCACAGGGACCATGAATCTTGTGTTTGGTCACAAGTTTGTATAGATCATGATCAATATGGGGATCAGGTAGTTCAGCACATACAATTTTATCATATGCTTCTGGTGTTAACAATTTATATCCATCCATAAGAATAATGAGAAAATGGGCATGGGGAAGACCCCTTTTATGAAACTCAACTGTATACATAATAGCTGCAACCTTTCCAAATATGTTTCTTTTTTGAATATCAGTTTTAATTTCTTCTACTTTTGCTCTGAATACTCTACTAACTAAATCAGGTCTATTTTGAACTTCTTCCATTGGTTGTAAATGTTCTTGTATTTCAGGCCAAGAAGGATTGCAAGTCATCGTTAAAAATATGTCGGGTTTTCCAAAATGTTGTACCAAAGCAATGGTATCCATATATCTTCGACGCATATCTCTTGGACCTCCAATGAAACTACCAGGAAGAAATTTTTGTCTCCCAATATTGGAAGCATCTCTTTCTCCTTGCCTTTATAAATCAATGATTCCTTGGAAGGCTTCAACTCTAAATAGATCTTGATTAAATAAGATAAAATCTAATCTTTGTGTCTCTAGTTTTATATATTGGTCAACTATGTATTGTTGAAATACCCTTCCAGAATGTAAAGTTTCATTTGGTTCTTCATCTCTTATTTGAATTTTATAACAATAATATTCACGACAGGAAACAGTTTCTCTTTTTCTCAATCCTTTTGATAAAACTTTAGATTCCATGTCAAGGACTCCATCAATAGAAGTGATGTTCATTATACTTGGTAGCTGCTCATATTCACAGGAAATTTGTCTGTTGGAATAATTGTATTTCTTTATTTTTTTAATACCACAATGCCAGCCATTTTGACCATAAGAAAACAACAGTGGATATTGCAATGGATCATAACATCCATAATAGTAATTTACCAATTGACTTCTGTTACTATGAGTGTAAATTCTAATATGAGGTGTGGAAATTTTATCATTTATTTGATCTTCAATCCAAATTGCCCCAACTTCGGATGCAGTTGGTAAGTTATGTGTTCTTTGGTCTAAATTGGAACTTGAGTTTAGAGCAATATAAAATTCAGATAAATTTGGAAGAGCTGTTAGCGATCTTAAAAAAGTAGAATAAGGATTAACTTTTAGTATATCTATGAGCTTTGTAACAATTATCTCATTAAGATTATCTGATAATGTCATTCGGTTTGTTAGCTCATTTTCATTATCATAGAAATATAACTGTAAATTTTTTCCTTTTCCTCCTGAGGGTATCAAATCATCAATGAAGTGATACATTTGTCCTTGGACTTTAAATGTATAGATGCCACGATTTCTCCTTGCTAATTCTCTATCATAATGTACTCCAAGTGAAGTGAATGCAAACATATTATTGTAGGCTCTACTGTAAGTTCGAAAATGTTGGGATTCTTTGGAGTCACGTAATAATAAATTTCGCAACTCAATAGGCATGTTATGAGAAGTTAGCCTAATTGATCCATTATTACAACAAAAACCTGGTGATTCATATTGAAATCTTTTTGCTGCACAAAATTTGCAATTTGGAATTTTCTTTAAAAGTAAGTAATCTTTTAGCAATAAATTATCATTTTGTAGATTTACTTCTAACTTATTTCTACCTGTGCATGGTAAAAAGCAATTATTTGTTACATAAAGGCATACATTTTTTTTTACTATGGTAAAGGCATACAGAGTTTTTTTTTTACTATGGTAGAGAGAAACATACCTCTATTTGAAGTACGTCTTGAACTTGATCTGCTTGCAGCATAAGATGCACCCGACGTTGATCCTAGTATCAGGAATAAAAATATTTAGACACAGTTAGCGAATTATTAAAAATCAATATAGTGAAAATAGTTGAAGTAATATTTCTGAACTAACCTACTTCAAAGGTAGATAAGCAATTAACTATACTTTCTCCTCTAGTTGAAGTAACTGGTAGGATTATAGCTTCAGAAGCTTCAACTACAAAATGAGGAAAATAACTTTAGTAAGAGTAGTTGAGCTGAAGCAGCTAACTATAGTTGTAGATATTGAGAAGACAGATTGAAGGAGAGGAAGGTAACATTATGGTTAGCTAACCTTGTTGAGGAAATCACAAAGAAATGCTGATTGTAAGGGAGCCAGTACTATTTAATTGATGTTCTCCTGTAGTTAAATTAACTGGTAGGTTTGTAACTTCGAAAGCTTCAACTACAAAATGAGGGTAAAAGCTCTAGTAAGAGTAGGTGGGATGAAGGGTGAAACTATATCTATAGATATTCAGAAGACACATTTCAAAGCTGGAACTACAAAATGGGGACCAAGACGATTTGATGTGATGGTTGAAAGAAAACTTCAAGTATTTTGGCAACCAATGTGAATATTATTAACATAAAAACCATAAAAGATACTTATAATCATCCAAACCTCAACATATTGAGGAAAAGTAAAGACATGTAATTACACAATTTTGCCAAAAAACGACTACATCTACTTGGATTTTTTGTATTATTGAACATTAATATTGTTTCACCCATTTCTCTATTAATTGTGTTCACTATCTCTGTATATTGCATATGTACTCCTTTGAAGTGTTTCCAATTTCTTGCTTTCCTCCCCACATAGCTGCTATCACTTGCTTCTTCAAACTCTTCCAATGTTTTATCTTGATTATTTCTACTGTTTCCTTCAAACCTCTTGTAGGTAGACTGACTTTTATCCATTGATTTATTGTATCTCTTACTTTTGTAGCATATTCACATTCAACAAATAAATGATTGCTTGTCTCCATAGTTGAATCTTGGTGCATACAACATGAAGTGTCCTCTACATGTATATTTTATATGGTATATTTTAAGGAAATATTGATTATATTAGAGGAGAACATAGAGTTGCAGCTAATGATTCATCCCAACGACTCATAATCACTTCACAAGTTGTCCTTTTTTTGTTAGAATTAGCTTGTGACCAGAGGTAATTCGTTTTGATTTTGCAAAATCTAAACAGGCAGCAACATTTTTACAACTACTGTGGTAAGAACAAAATGTCTCTGGCAGCAACATAAAATCATTTATATGACTATAGAATTATCAAAGCTTTGTAAAAGAGCATATTATGTCTTAGAAGAATAACACAACATTTAATGACTTCCGGAATAAATACTTGACATGTAATGAACTGAACAATTTTTTTATACCTATTTCTAAGCAAATGTTGTTATAACGATATGATATTTTTCCCACAAATAAAATGTTGGGCATCCTACGGCTCAGAAGTGTTCATTTGTAATTGACAAACCATTCTATTAGCAGCAATATACAGAAATAACTCATATATAATCATATAAAAAATAGAACAAAGCACAATATGGAAACCAAACTCTTAGCAGATCAAACCAAAAAAAGGCAAAGGAGAAGCAACTCATGTGAACTGTGAAGATTCGATAACCCCCAACCCAATAGGAAAATTTCAGCTATTATTTCTCGTAAGTGCACTACGCGTCCATTATGTTTGATACTATACGTGAAAACTACTAACAGAATTTTGCTGTTTTTTTACAACATATTTACCTAAAATATGGTTAGCTAACCTTGTTGAGGAGATAACGAAGAAGTGTTTATTGTAAGGGCGCCAGTACTATTTGATTGATGATGTCCTGTAGTTAAAGTAACTGGTAGGTTTGTGGCTTCAGAAGCTTCAACTACAAAATAAGGAAAATAGCTATAGTAAGAGTAGTAGCATCTAACTATAGTTGTAGATATTAAGAAGATAGAAGGAGGATAAGAATATGCTCAGCTAACCTTCCTGAGGCAATAATGAAGAACTACTGATTGTAAGAGCGGCAGTAGTATTTGATTGATGAATGTGTTTTTGTCTTTTTGACTCAACCCTTTTTTCTCTCAGCTCGGAGAAAAATAATTGCTTTCTCTATGGTGACATCTGTGCATATCTGGTACGACGACGCAAATTTCTCTCAGAAGTTCTTTCTTGGGAAGACACATTATCTCTATTTTCTTCCATTCCTATTTCAATTAGTTCATGATTTGTTACAACAAGAAGTGGTCCAGCAATTGAGAGGAAAAAAAAAGTTAAGATTTTTTTTTTGTAAAAGTGGACAAAAGAAGCCTTCTTACACTTTTTAAATGCTAACCAAATTCATATTTAAAAACAAAAATAATCAAAATGCATATACTTCTAACTGCTTGTCTGGGTGTACTTCAGAAAACATGCCGAAATTTAGAAACTGAAAGCTCATAAAAATTTTATTTGACTCTTTTTTTTAATCTTTTCTACATATTCTTCATTATTACATGACCCCACTACAGTAAACACTTGAAAATGATAGAAGACAATGAAACATCCATAATTTCCCTTTTGATGAGTGCTCAAATAATATAGTTCATCTATAACCATGTAATAATTGCAACTTTGTATTTATGAAATATGGTGAAGAAAAGAGAGTTAAGGACAGTTTTGTCAGTCTTTCTCTTGAGAAGATGATTCTAATGATGTTAGACAGGAGTCCTATCAAAGACAATAATAACATATTCAATATAATTTCATAAATTAAATTTCAGCTATTATTTCTCGTAAGTGCACTACGCGTCCATTATGTTTGATCCTATACGTGAAAACTACTAACAGAATTTTGCTGTTTTTTTACAACAGATTTACCTAAAATATGGTTAGCTAACCTTGTTGAGGAGATAACGAAGAAGTGTTGATTGTAAGGGCGCCAGTACTATTTGATTGATGATGTCCTGTAGTTAAAGTAACTGGTAGGTTTGTGGCTTCAGAAGTTTCAACTACAAAATAAGGAAAATAGCTATAGTAGGAGTAGTAGAGTCTAACTATAGTTGTAGATATTGAGAAGATAGAAGGAAGATAAGAATATGCTCAGCTAACCTTCCTGAGGCGATAATGAAGAACAACTGATTGTAAGAGCGGCAGTAGTATTTGATTGATGAAGGTGTTTTTGTCTTTTTGACTCAGCCCTTTTTTCTCTTAGCTCGGATAAAAATAATTGCTTTCTCTATGGTGACATCTGTGCATATCTGGTACGACGACGCAAATTTCTCTCAGAAGTTCTTTCTTGGGCAGACACATTATCTCTATTTTCTTCCATTCCTGTTTCAATTAGTTCATGATTTGTTACAACTAGAAGTGGTCCAGCAATTGAGAGGAAAAAAAGTTAGTTTTTTTTTTTGTAAAAGTGGACAAAAGAAGCCTTCTTACACTTTTTAAATGCTAACCAAATTCATATTTAAAAACAAAAATAATCAAAATGCATATACTTCTAACTGCTTGTCTGGGTGTACTTCAGAAAACATGCCGAAATTTAGAAACTGAAAGCTCATAAAAATTTTATTTGACTCTTTTTTTTAATCTTTTCTGCATATTCTTCATTATTACATGACCCCCACTACAGTAAACTCTTGAAACTGATAGAAGAAAATGAAACATCCATAATTTCCCTTTTCATGAGTGCTTAAATAATATAGTTCATCTATAACCATGTAATAATTGCAACTTTATATTTATGAAATTTGGTGAAGAAAAGAGAGTTAAGGACAGTTTTGTCAGTCTTTCTCATGAAAAGATGATTCTAATGATGTTAGACAAGAGTCCTATCAAAGACAATAATAACATATTCAATATAATTTCATAAATTAAATTTGAACAATAACAATATATCCAATGTAATTTCATAAATCAAATTTAAACAGTGTAATATGTAGTACACAATTTTATTCCTAGTAAAAATAAAAATATTGTTGTTAATAAACGTTCATATTTTATATAAAATATCAGGATAGAGCCGATTTAGATGTTGATTATTCAAGCTATTTTGGATTTCGATATGCATGATAGCCATTAACTGTCTTATATATGGTGCAATTTATCTTCTTCAGATGGTCTGTTGATACATTCTTATGGGTCCTTTGAGTACCATGCATATAGTATTCAATTTTTTCATTGTAGAAATAACGTAGGAATGCATGCAGTGCATCTCTAGCAACCAACGCGATAATAGCAACATAAAAAGCAGAGCAATAATGAAACCCAATCAGCTAAAAAATGCAGCAATAGTTTAGCAAAAATGCAGCAATCCTTAGGCCTCAACTTCTGTCCAAAGTGCAAGATTTGTAGCAGCAATATTTTGAAAAAAGCGTAGCAGTTAGCTAACTTAAAAGTGCAGCAAAGTTTAGCCAAATATATAGGCAAACCATTGGCTCAAATATATCCAAAAGTGTAGCAAAATTTAGCTCGACACATAGCAATAGTAGACTGAAATTTGATCAAAAGTGTAAGAATTCAGCAGCAATACAATACAAAATCAGCAACCCATGGTTTAAAATACATCAAAAAAATAGAGCAGAAAAAGATTAAAACGCAATAATGATTCAACCTCAAAATGAGGTATCAAACCATAGTAGTGAACCTTATCAAAGGCAACAATAATTCTCATCAAAGACAGGGATAACAACAGGGCAGACACATTATCTCTATTTTCTTCTATTCCCGTTTCAAGTAGTTCATGATTTGTTAAATTAATTTTACAATTTATCAATGACATTGATGATTACTATGATTTAAAGCAGGTGTGGGGGATAAACAACCATTGATCTATTTCCACCTCTGACCAGTTTAACACTATAAGGACCCCAAGTAGGCATGTACACAATCATACAACCATCAGTAACTGAAGATTAGTTTATGCTACAACTCCCTGTAGCTGACTCATCTGCATACACTCGAAAGATTGTGTGCTTCCCAGGTACATCAAAACCATAGAAGTGGATGATTTGGGAAAAGATATGCACAATAAAACAAATAATAAAAACTTCACCTAGTGAATGGTTTTTACTTTCTTTTCTCTAGACTTGTGAAAACAGGAATTCATTTAGTGGTATGTATATGTCGAGCATCTCAAACGAATAGTGGATTAAACATTATTAGAATGTGAAAGAACAACATCTCTTGAAATAAGGTATTCAAGCAAAATATTATGGACAGTTTGACGTAGCTTAGCATGTTAAAACTGCCTCTATACGTTCTATAGAGCAGATGAAGGAGACACGATATTCATTGGTAATAAAATATTGCTCATTTTTGAATCCAGCAAGTGTTAAAAGTTGAAAATAAATTATAAGGCATCTTTATAATCCCCTCTATTTTAATACTCTCATTTATTAAATGTACGTCTAAGATTGTATAAGAATGTCCCAAACCAACTGCAAGGATTTCTTATGTAATTTTCTTTATAATAACAACAACCTATTCAGTTTAATCTGATAAACCAAAGCGCAAATACAGGAGAACGCACGAGAGAAATGTACTTTGAAACTGGAAAGTGAGCTGTATATTGGATTGAAATTGTCATGTAGAAGAGTGTTTATAAAGCTGAACAAAATTACTTACTTATTGTCCATACCAGTGGCTTTCCGTTAGCTCTTAGTTGAGTTGATAATTTACTGCATCACGCTACAATTTGCTTCCACGGTTAGCAAATCTGTTGTTACGAATAACGAAATAGAGGAGGAAAAGAGCCAATGATCTGAAGAGAAAGCTTACCAAATTCAATACCAAGACTAAAGTTTTCAAGTCATACTATCCATACAGACTGTAAGCAACTTAATAAGTAGAATCTCTTCTATTTTTTTCTAGCCTCATAATTCCTTTTACATAGATCATTCTTTCTAGCTGGACCTAAATTCATATTGCAGACATCTATGGTAATACTATGTATTATAGGTTTTGTTTGAAACACAATTGTCAACGTTTCTTAGCTGTTATAAGCATGACTTAATCGAAAGAAATAAACGAAGCAACTAAAAATGATAAGGCCAAATCTATACATACATACGTAAGACTCACCACTCCTTTGATTAACCTCATGTAATATAAACCTAAAACACAACCATTTCAATAATCAACACACCAACAGAAATAACGCAGAAGACAAATTAATTTTTTTATGAGGAGGTTTCATCAATCAGTAAATATCACACAATAAGTGTTAAGAGTTTGTTGGTTACTATTATGTGTTTAAGTATATATCAAGTGAGCTATAGCAAATCTTACTAAAAGAAGGATAAAATTATAGAGAAACACATATATAGCCTGTTAAGATAAAGAGAAACCATTAGCTACTATTCAAGCTTACAACCTGAGCAATTTAATACAAAGTAGTATCATTGGGATTACACTATATGTTGAAAGCATAGGCTGATTTACTTTTTTTATCACCAAAAAGCATAACAAAAAAACTTGAGAATTTCTCCAGCATTAAAAAGCTTCCCTGTAGTCATTTTAAACCATTATCTCATA
Organism: Solanum lycopersicum; assembly: GCF_036512215.1. Taxonomy (NCBI): domain Eukaryota; kingdom Viridiplantae; phylum Streptophyta; class Magnoliopsida; order Solanales; family Solanaceae; genus Solanum; species Solanum lycopersicum. Next base: position 47,673,609 of record NC_090801.1, on the reverse strand, counting down.
ACTACAATCCTCTGACCAATAATCAATTTGTGTAAAATATATCAGTGAAGTTTCAAAATTACAATTTATGTTATTATAAAGAATGTAGCAACTCTATCTTGCGTGCTATGAAGCACGTCATTTGGGTTGTAAGCCCAAAAACAGTTTCGTATAATGATCAGTCGAGTCACTATTAATTAAATTCCCTTTCATAGTAATACTTCTTACTTCACTGCTATACTATCACCTGATAAAATATTTCTTCAACTAAATAAGTTTGCTTATATTAGTCTTTCTTTTTCTTCATGGTCACAGTTCAACAGATGTAAATGTCACACAATCATCAAAAACATATAAAGACATATAACAATATACATTACTCTCTTCTAGAAATGAGAGAGTGAATACCACTATGTGCATTGTACAAAAAGCAGTAAAAATTATACTAAAAAGGGGTTGAACACTACTCTATTAATTAGTTGTACAAAAAGGAATGAACATTATACTTTTTAATATCCTATATGGTCTTTTGTTTTTATCTTGCTTCGAATGTTATTTCAAATGAAATGTAACTATCATTCGAGGGAATAGTAAGACAATAAAAAAGATTTTCCCATTCAATGTCATTTGGCAATGATGATGATGAATCATGGAAGTAACTTCACGGTTGAACAGTATGTCAGGCTTTGTTGTTAAGACATAGTGCGACTTCATTACTTTATCCTCTCCTCGGGTTCAGTGCAAAATGTATAGAGGTTGTTGATACAAAAAAATCTGAAACTATAAATCAATTTTTAATGTATAAAAAAAACTCTAAAATGAAGTTACTGCTACTTTTAAATTGTTCACATAAATATATTTTGTCAATAGCAATGTCATACCAAGTAAATAATATAATGAAAACACACATGGCCAGTACAATCACAAAATCGATGAATTAGAGTAACCCCACTTTCACCAGCCAATAACTTATCATAATAAGCATCAACATCATTCCCAAACACAGAAAGAAGACCCATCCCAGTTATAACAACACGCTTTTCAGGGTCTTTTTCCCTTGTTGGAGCTGAAACTGTAGTGGATGAAGCTGAGATAAAAGGGGTTCTTTTGGGTATCAATGGCTTTACATTGGTGAATTGGGGTATGGTTTTGAGAAATGGGTCGACCGGAGATGGCCAGAGAGATGAAGATTGGATAGCTTGCATGGTTACCGACGGAGAGGGAAGATGTAGTTGGTGGAGTTTCGGTGACAACAATGTGGATGCATGGGAAAGGATTAAAACTACTGACAAATGTTCTATGAATTCACAATATCTCCCTTATTTAGAAGAGGGAGTATAAAATTGTCTGATATTCATCACATTAACACTTTTAAGTGTAAAAATTGAAACTTTAGGAACTCAAACAAAGAAATAGCAAACCCAGATGTTAAAATTCTCTGATCTTTATCATATTAACAGTTTCAAGTGAAAAAATTAAAAATTTGAGAACCAAAGAAGAAAAAAAATGAAACCCGGATGAGAAAAATCTCTAGCACATTTACAGAATTAAAAACAAAAACTGAAAAAATGGTGAGAAAAAGAGTAATGGGTAACCTCTAGGTTGTTGTTGTTCATATGAAGATGAAGAAGAAAGAGAACCATGAATTACAGCTGAAGAAGTGAAAGCCAAAGCGATTTTCTCAAATCTCAAACAACAAATCTTCAATCCTAAATATATAAACACAACTACTTGTCGCCCCACCAATATTTGTTGAAGTATTCAAATTTCAAGGGCAGAAACAAAATACACCAAAATAGTCTCATGGCTACAAGAATCAAATCTGATGCTGCATGCAAGAACAAAACAATAATTTGATGAAATTTAAGCTCAAAAAGATTGTTACGTCAGTTGTATTCTACAGCTCTTCTTCTCTGTAATTTCTGACCACTATGCGATAAAACCTGTAATTTGTATTATCTAGACAGCAACATTGAAGCGAAATTTGAGGAAAAATGGAGATTAATGGAGAGGAATTGTGGAGGAGAAATCAATGTAGAAGCCAATGTGGAGGAGAAGTAAATAGGGAAAGAAGGAAAGTAGATAGACAATAAATGTACAGATGTAAAAAGTACAGCCAAACTACAAATCTCCTAATTTAATGGTAAAATTACATAATTATCCCTGTTAAATAAAATAAAATATATATTATATATTTAAAGTACAATTTGAGTAGCTTTGGGAACAGCTTTTTAAAGCAATATTTTTTGTCCTTAAAGCTGTGTTAGTCATATTTAAAGTACAATTTAAATATATATTTAAAGTACAATTTGAGTAGCTTTGGAAACAACTTTTTAAAGCTGTGTTAGTCCTTTCAGCTCCCTCTTCTAAATAAGGGAGATAATATCAGGTTGAAATTTAATTACCCCCATCTACATTCTACTAAATCTACACAACCCCCTTTATATCTTATGTTGTCACTGCTAAAAAGGAACATGTTCTCTTCCAAAATTGAGAGAACTCCTCCAAGATTATACAATTTTATAATGTAAAAATTCCAACAAAAATTGAAAGAGGTAAGTTGGACTCTAAATCCAAGTAGTAGAAGGTAATAAGTTGGACTCGACCCAAATTATGAGCTTGTTTACCATAAATATATTTTATTTTTCATTCCTCGGTCATGCATATTTTACTTCATCAATATTATTGAAGCAAAGAATAACAATAATAATAACAATAATAATAATAATAATAATAATAATAATAATATATATATATATATATATATATTATTATTATTATTATTATAAGAGGGACAAAAAATTTAAAAGTTGAATTACGATTTTATCCCTACTTTAAATTAAAATGTTATAAAAGCATTTAATTACTTTTATTTAAATATTAAATTGTATCATTTTAATAAGAATAGATTTTTTTTTATCAAATTATGTCATTATATAAAGGGAAAATTGTATATAATAGCAAACTAATAACCTAAAATAAATGGAGTAGCTAGGGTTTGATTTAATTGTACTCCGTAGCAAACGTTTGCAAAAAATTGCCAGGCGTCTCTCTCCCAAATATCTCGCTCGCCACTCTCCTCCATTCTCTCGCTCGTTTCCTCATTTTTTATACAAACACAAGTGTATAAAAATTGTTTCTAATTGTATAAGCAGAGAAAATTGTATAAATACATATATTTTTTTCTCCTCTCTCTCCTCTTTCACATCTCGCTCGCCACTCTCCCAAATCTCGCTCGCCACCCTCGCCTTTCTCACTTATACAAACAGAAGCGAAATGTATAAATTGTGTTTCTGTTTGTAAAAAGCGTGAGAAAATTGTATATACACATGCAAGTACATATATTTTTGTCCTATACACTTGTAATTATACAATAAAAGTACTCTCTTGTCCAGTTTCATCTGCCTTTCTCTCTTTCTCGTTTTATACAATTTTCAAATTGTATCTAATTTCTCTCTTTCTCGTTTTATACAATTCGATTCAATTGTATATTCCTTGTCAAGTCTCTTTTGTCTTTCTCTCTTTCTCATTTTATACAAATTCAAATTGTATAAAATCGTTCTATACACTTATAATAATACAATTCGTTTTATACACTTCGTTTTTATACAGTTCTCTCCCAAGTGTCTTTCTCTTTCTTGTTTTATACACTTCGTTTTATACAATTTGCTTCAACTGTATATGTATAGCGAATTATACAGTTTCTATGTTTGCTACGGAGCGCAATTATGCAAACTTTGCTATAACATAAAAATATGATTTTTTTATTTGCTATATGTGAAAGTTGCCCTTATATAAAATAATTTATCAAAATAATACATTTTTTAATTTTTTTACAAAACTAGTATAAATGTATTTCACAGTAGCGTTTTAGGCTATATTTCATTTTTATAAAACTAACAGCGCTAGGTTGATATAAGTCATTATAAGTAATGTTTTACTAGTAATGTTTTAGGAGTAGAATGATACTATTAGTAACGTATATCAACCTAACGTCATCAACTTTTAAAAAATAAAATATATCCTAAAATGTTACTATAAAATACATTTATACTATTTTTGTAAAATTTTGGAAAACATATTATTTTGATGAGTATAAAGTTTTTTCTTACTCTGAGCTTGTATGTTTCACATGGAATTTTGTGTAACTTATTATTTATCAATATTACTGTTACTTATATTACATTAAAAATGTGTGTCGAAGCATGGAATACACGTGTTCAGAAATTAGTATTATTACAAGTGTGAAGAATCTAAGTCAAAAGTTGAGTTACCATTTCACCCTCCAACTAAATAAAAAATGAAAACATTAATTAATTAATTATTAAATGTTGTAAAACTTAAGAACAAAGACCAATATAAGGATGAAAACAAGAAAAGTACAAGACAAGAGGAACGAGATAACTTTTTGTCTTTCAAGTGTTCACCAAATCTTAAAGTGTATAAAATATGAACCCTTATGTCTCTAATTATATTGCAACATAGAGGCATACAAAATGTTAGTCATAAACATGAATGTAATGGGGTGGTTATGGAAGTTATGGTTATTTTATAATGGAGGAAAGTAATGGAGTAACTTCTTGATATAGTGGACATCCATAATATATTATTTTATAACACCCCCTAAATGTCCATAGATAATATCCTCGTTAAAGCCTTAATAGGAAAAAATCCTAGTGAAGAAAAAAGAGTACACATATTTTTAATACGCTTTGAATGCTGCCTCATTAAAAATCTTATCTAGAAAACCCAATTGAGATAAAACCATGGTTAAGAAAAAGAATACAACACATATTTTTCTCCCCCTGATAAAAATTTTACTTGATATATCATAGACGATGCATTTCAATCTTATATCACAACTTCTCAAATATTGATGTTTGCAATTCTTAGTAAATAAGTTTACAAGATTATAACTTGAATGAGTTTTTGAACATCTATGTCACCATTTTGTTGTAAATCATGTGTGAAAAATACTTTTGGTAAAATATGTTTTGTACGACCTCATGATTGTAACCTCCTTTCAATTGAACTATATATTATTAATGTATATGATGGTTAGAATATTCTTTGCCAAAGGAAAATCACATATTTTCTGAATATGATAGATCATAATTCTAATCATACACACCACCGACTTACTTTATATACTCCCTCCGTTTAAAAAAGAATGACCATATTTCCTTTTTAGTTTGTTTCAAAAAGAATGATCCATTTCCTTTTTAGCAACACTTTAACTTTAACTTACCACGTGACATTTCAAGCCACAAGATTAAAGGGTATTTTGATATATTTGACATAACTTTAATTTTGAACCACAAGATTAAAAAGTCTTCTTTCTTTTCTTAAACCCCGTTCCAAGTCAAACTAGACCATTCTTTTTGAAATAGATGGAGTATCAATATTATTTTCGTATGATTTGAAAAAGTGATTACCAATGTTTGATTCTTTGAATGCCAACATAGTGTTGTGCTAGCTCATTTGTGATCAAGCTTTATGTAGAATAAATTAATATTTTGCATTTACATAATCAAATCATTTCTAACTCTGAGATTGATCACAGTTTTATGCGTTGCTCATCGTTTCTTCTCAAAGAAAATCACACATCTTCTATGCGTTGAGTGATCATTGCTTTCTTAATTTCTTGGCATAACTTGAATAATAATATGACAATCCCCTCGAATAACTTTAGATATATATTAAATAATCTTCTAACATTTTCATAATTAACAATATGTAAGTGCACTAATTGCACTAATACATGACAATTTTAATCATTTTCATGAGGTTGAAAGATTGTTTCTATGTGTTAAGCAATCTACATGAAATTTTTTAAAGACCTTTTAAATCCTTCAAGAATTTTTATATAACCTTCATCGTCTAGTTAAACATGATAATAAGTCATTATATACATACTCAAGTATTTCATATATTGCGAGACTGAACTAAGTTTCGTTGTATCAATTAGTGGAGAACATATCTCCACTTATTAATGTCAAGACTTCTGCGAAAATCCTTTATGCCCCAAAGCACAAACAATACTTTATATATTATCGCTATACTTTTGCACAATGATTTATTTGTACCCCACTTACATATATTTCTATTTTTGAACTACAAGTTGTAAAATATCACATTTCTAAGTGAAACAAAATACACTTGAATAGTGCATTTTATTTGATAAATCATTTATCTGTCCATATTATATGATATATTCAAATTTCAGATCCTCGTAACCGTTACTAACATTGAGTGCTACTTCATATCAAAGATACAATCGACGATCATTTTACTTGATTCCACTACGACATAACTCATCGAAATCTCTTTATTTTTCATCATTTTCATGTCCGAGAACCTTTGCCAAGGTTTTATAAAGTTTTATGTCATAGTGCTCTTTCAAATCACTTACCTCATTATCATGACCATTTTGATAATTTTCTCCTCTCCTTCCTCAAGTAATTTTACTTTTGAATTTGATTGGTCTAATTATCACGCTTCTGGTGTACCAAAACTCTGTCTTCAAGGACTATTTATTGGAGCATTTACAACTTAATTAAAATATTGGGTCAGCAAATACATTTGGCAAATTATTTGCAACATTTTGCAAATGAATTATCTCTTGAATTTTAAGTTCACATTTTTCTTAAATAGGATGTAGATAATGCACCCCACACATAATTTCAATTGCTAAACATATCTCCTCCTAATTTTAGGAAATCAAACATTCACCTCCAACCTCATTGGGGATCCGTCTTTGTGCGTGGTGGAGTAGTAAAATCATATGTGCACACATCAAATTTTTAGATGAAAATTATTTGGTTCCTGACCCTGAACCAATTGTGATGGAAGAATCTTGTTTGCTTGATATATACATGTTAAATAAACTCATCTCATACCAAATTTTATTTAAGAGATTTGTTCTCATAATCATTTGTCTAGCTATAATTGAAGGCATATAATTTCTGTTAAACCAACCAACATTATCAACATAAATTTATAGTTTGGAACTATACTCTTAATTTAACAATTCGAGCAAACAATCTTACAAAAACCAATTTGTAAGTTGACACAAATGCACATATGACCAGGCCATAGATTCATCTATTAAATCATAATAGTGAACGGTCTACATGACAGGTGAACGAACCCATATTCACTTTCTATATGTTCCAAATAATTTAAGGGGATACAATCCCAACCTTAATTGATACGGTTATCATTTTGTTATGAGAACAATAAATAAAAGAGAATATTGAAAAAACTTTTATTTCTTCAAACATATAGCTATGATTTCTCAACTTCTTCTGCAACACTTTGAACCAGAACCGCCAATCAATTGTGTCAACTGATATTTATTCTAGTAAACTTTTAGTTTACTTTTGCATGTGATTTCTTCATCATGCTCATTTTTTATTCAATAAACAAAAGAAATGCGGGTAATCTTTTACGAATATTCATAATCCTCTATGATCGTAATAATGTGAGGATATTTAATATTTCAATAATTTACAGTCTCAATATAATAATTTTCAATTTTCTGAAACGTAAAAAGTTTCTTTGAGGCTTATTACAATCCCAATGTTTTGACCAATTTCATTTCGGGTAGTACAAATCAACTCTTTCAGAACTCTTAATTAATTTTTTGTACTACCATAAATTTCACAACACCATTTTTATGGTGACCATCTCCTTCAAGGAGAAACTTATTAGTATTGTCATGGTTAAAATTATTACATGCAAGACTTATTCCTATATAAACAATGACAAATTTGTGTTGCCACACAACAACGTTTATTTTGACCATGTCCACAACCTTTATAGAAAAAATTATCTCTTTCTTTTATCCTTCAATAGTTCATAATAAAACATACCATAACATTTATGTAGTACTCAAAGTATATGACCAAAAATGACCATTTATGTTAAAATATTTTCTTTCAATCTCTCAAACCTCCTTTAGAGGTAAAATGTGACATTCATACCAATAATACACGAACATATTCTTATCAATACAAACACAAGTCACATTTTCTTCAAGAAATCGACTATAACTATTTCTATTCTCTATAAGTTTTTATTAGAAACTCATGTCATGTTATTTATGTAACTTACCTCAACAATACTATAAGAGTTCAAATGTACCAATTGTACTACCACTTTGTAATCCTTTATTTTGATGGAGGATATACAAAAATTTTCAAATTGGGTTGCAATAACAACAATGTGTCCAATAACTTCTCATACCACTTTGATGGATAATAATTACCTTTAACAATTACCTTCCCATTTGAAAGACCATCTTAAAAAACAATGTGTCCAAATTAGCAGATCTAAGCAAAATCCAGAAGAGATTTTAAGCTCAAGAAATGGAATCAGCTGCTAGAAGAAGTGGTAGTGGTGTTCTTGAAGGATTTTACAGGTTGGTTATGCGTCGTACCCCTGTCTATGTTACCTTTGTCATCGCAGGCGCTTTGCTCAGCGCACGGACGGTGGATTATGGGGTTAAAACGGCCTGTTGATGAATAAATTTTCACTAATGAAGTTTATTTGAGACAAGAGACAGAAGTACTAGTTATCGATATTTCAATAATCATTTTGCTAATTCGTCATTGCTGGCTTTCTTTTATATATTTCCTGTAGCTTTGAAGGAAATTCATTGAATGAATTATGAAATCCACTTGAAATTTATGTCATAAGGGATTGTGTTTGACAAAGTCGGAGGACAGGCAAATAATCATTATTGTGCCAAAAAGAAATACTTTCTTGCATTTTATATGAAAGTATTTGAACATAAGAATTTTGAGATGAAAAAATAAAAATAAAAAATGACATGGCATTGACATAGGTAATATGGAATTGACATGACATTGATATAGGTGATATGAAATTGACATGACATTAATATAAGAGAGAGTGAACTACACACATGATAAGAGGGGTTTAAAATTTTTATTTGGATTCAGTCAAAGGTTTAATTGATAAAGGAATAAGTAGAAGGATCTATAATACAAACGCATACAGGTACGAGGGTCCGTTAGACCGTTTCGCCTTACATTTAAACGAAAATCTTAAGAACACATAATATTATTCCTTTTAATTACCACAATGATGACCATTAACATTTTATCACACTCATATTCATACATTCAACCACTAGTCATTTTTCAGACGCATTATGCACTGCTACCACATTCAGATAAGAGAATGGAGCAAATCAATTGGGTGGATTTCATGACTTTCATCAAGAGCTCATCAATTTGCTCAGTCATCATTACATCATCATTACATTATGTTGGTACTTGAATCCAACGTCTTACCTATAAAAGTTCATTTTAACTCATTATTTGTTGTGACCCAACCCAACATTTTAATATCATGATGCATCAGGACTCTCACGTGATTACCCTCTTGGTGCCATATGACTTGAATCCTTCGTTTTACCCTCAATCAATGACATAAATGTCAAATATAATAGGATTCACATTTAGCCTTTAAAAAAATATTGTCACTTTGTGATTAACATGTACAAATAAATATAGAACAAAATTGTCACTTTGTGATTAACATGCATAATAAAATATAGAACAAAAAATTAATAAAAATATTCTCAACAAAGTATGTCCTAATATCTTAAACTTGTTAAAACAGAGAGTTACATATAACATTATAATATATAATGTTTGGTGCATAATTATTAAAGTAGTGAATTACAATTATAAATCAAAGAATCATGTGCACACTAAAATAATAAAGCATAATCCATCGTTGGCCTCCTAAAGTTGACATCAATTTTCACTTAGACAACTTACTAAGCTTTGTTCATTTTAGACACCTCATGTCATGCCCTATTGTGTCATTTTGACACTTTTTACTGACAGGCATATTGAGTTAATACACTCAATACTAGCGCGTGAAAGACTCATTTAATCATTGTTCTTTTACTTTTTTTCATTTTCTTCATCATTTTTCAGCCACCATCTCTTAAAATTTGAACTCCTTTCATAGAGAAATAGTTTTGATGATGCTACAGACAAATAAAATGAATTTCAACACGAAGTGATTTCACATAAAAATAAATTCATCGCAATAGAAGGTCTACGATTCATGTTGTTTCAAATAAGAAGGACAACGAAATTTTTTCAAAAACACTATGGGTGGGGTGGGAGACGGGTGGAGACGACGATGTGGGTGAAGAAATTCTAAAATGACAGAATGCAATATGACATGAGGTGCATAAAATGAACAAAACTTAGTTAAGATGTCTCAGTGAAAATTGATGTCAATTTGAAATCGATGGGTTAATAATTCTAATTATACTAAAATAATACTGCTCACTACCACCATCCCTTTTTCAATTTTCATGTGAAACCAAAATATTTTACACAAAAAAACAAAATAAATTAAAAATTTATGTAATAACCAAAATAGTGAGCAGAATCATTAATAAAGTATAAAATAAGTTTCACGTAAAAATGAAAATATATTTAGTCATAGGTGAAAAAATGCACAGTAACAATAATATTAATCATTTACCTTGTTCACAAGTAAAATATAAAATAGATTCCATAATAATTTACTTTGTTCCCGAGAGAAAAATAAGCACAATTATTTTATTGTCTTTTCTTTACTTTGCTTCAATCTTGCAATGGTTGACATTCGTGCTGATAAGAAGTTGTAAAACTTTAGAACAAAAAACAATATAAAGATGAAGACAAGAAAAATATAAGACAAGAGGAATAATATGAGATAACATTATGATGTATGTAGTGAAGGATTAACTATACATCATAGAGTATATTCGAGGACATCCATATTAAGATTTCTTTACCAAAATCAATTGTTATTGCTTTTTTATTTTTGATTTCCTGTTATTCAGATTATTTTTGTCCAAACTAAGGGGGCATCAAGTCGGTATTGCTATTCTTGGATCTAGAAAATGGTGAAATGATTTCTCAATGTCTTATTGCATATGGATGTCACCGTTCCCAATCCTCCATGTTTTATAATGTGTTGGAAATTTTGGTTATGATATTTATTTCTTCACGCAGGCTGCCTCCTTTTGTCAATCCAATGGCTTTAGCTTGGAGAGTCGACTAATGGTAATTACATAAACTTAATAATGAAAATTTGGGTAGAGTAGATGAAAAATATTTATAAGAATAAAACTCCGAAAGAGCATGAGCAAGGAAATGGAAATTGGTTCATTGTCTTCACTTCTATTGAAATTTTTCAAGAAAATATATAGTGATTGAATGGTGATATTAGTGGATGCTCTGCTTTCCTCTCCAGATCAAAGAAAAATAGTGTGCTTTCTTAAATGAAATACACTTTTTTTATTTATACACATACAATGAGATTAGAAGTTGACGTAAATTTTTACCTTTTTCTATTAACTTTTTTCTTGACAATCTTAAATTTTTTATTTCTTGTGTAGCTAGATAATCTAGCTTTCCAATAATAGTAATGAATCCTTTATTTACAAATTCAAGAATTTGAGACATATGTCGTCAAAAAAAAAATCCTTTGTTTACAAATTCAAGTTTTTGAGACATATGTAGTCAGAAAAAATTATGTACATGTAGATGAATAGTTAACTTTTAATTTACAAGTGAGGATTTTATATTGGCTAAAGTTTTATTTAGTAATAGGGGACAAACGTGCAATGGACATTTTCAAAATCAGTATGGAATAAACATGCAATGCACGTGTCAAGAGATTAGTATAATAAAATTGACAAGTTCAATAGTTGATCCATTGTTTATTTTGGACAGAATAGTCTGATAGATACTTATACTTGTATCGATTTATAAAGTGGACCCTTCTATTTATGACTTTGTCAAGTAAACCCTTACACTCAATGAATCACATCATTTTAAACACCTTTGACCATTGACCAAACTTATGTGACAGTATAATTGCTGAGTTGAAAAAATATGTGACCACACACGAGTTAGGAGCGTGAAATTAGTGCTTTTCATTAAAAAGACAATTTTAATCAGAAAAAAATTCAAAAATAGGAAACCAAAAAATTATCCCTTCTTCTTCTCGCATTTTCTGCAGAGAAAGAATTAGGTCCTGCACATATTTTTCACCATTAATTGTTTTTGTAATCTCACTCATTCGTCAAACATATCACCACAAACATACAAATTGGAAAGAAGAAAGATGAAATTTTTTGTTTGCAATGATTTTTTTGGGTTGATTTATTTGTTACTGCTAAAATACAAATTCGAAAGAAGAAAATACTCATCCTTCAAACATCCCACAACAAACATACAAATTCGAAATAAGAAAGAAGAAATTTTTTGTTTGAGGTATCGTCACTACTCAAATCTCCACGGTTGCTCCAAGCAACTGTTTTGGTCATTGGAGATTTATCAATTCACAACGATTTTCTAAGAATTCTTGAATCTCAAATTGTTTTGGGAAAGCAAAATTCATTTAAAGCTTTATAAGCAATGGGTCAAAAAGAGAATTTTTTTAAGAAACTTGCTCAACGAGAACACCCAATTTTCAAGCTATAGGTATGACAGCAGGTGTATATTTTGTGCTTAAAGACGGATGGAAAAGGAAGGGAGTGTGAGGAGGGTTTGGATTTGGGGGGCGGCTAAGGTTTACGGATGAGAATGAAAGATGGGAAAGGAGTTGATGTAGCTAGTGAGGAAAATTAGCTTTTCAAAAAAATATTATTAATTTTTTAATTGTTATAAAATCAAGCTCATAAGAATATAATCATAAAGAGAAGAAGACAAGAGAGATATATAGAAGAAGGAAAATTTTCTTCTTATTCAAGTGTATATAAATCTCATATGTATATATTACAATAGTGAATGAACAACCCTATTTATAGAGTGAGAAATCACTCCAAAGGTTACCATATTAAGTATCATAATAAATAGATACATTCTTATCCAAAAAAGTTCATGTCACCTAGTGAATATGAATGGTTGTTCATGTACCAACCTTATGGACTATCCACTTAATTCAATGTATTTATAACACTCCCCCTTGGATGTCCATAGATAATGTGCCTCGTTAAAACCTTACTAGGAAAAACCACGTGGGAAAAAATTCTAGTGAAGGAAAAAGAGTACACATATCTTTTGATACGCACCATTTGTTGCCTCATTAAAAACCTTGTCAGGAAAACCCAGTGGGAAAAAACCTCGATCAAGGGAAAAAGAGTGCAACGCGTATTGTACTCCCCCTGATTAAAACATCACTTGATTTCTTGTGATGATGTCTCCAATCTTTGTATATTGTGGTTGGTATATTCTTTTTTTTAAAGAAAAACCACACATTTCTTGAATATGGTGTGTCATTTATCTCAACCAGACGCGCTTTTGACTTGCTTCATAAAGGACTTTTATTTCTGCAGAGCAACATTTGCTTCATTGATCCCCAGGATATTATTGTGCCTCCACATGCAAACACATAGCGTGATTGAGATAGAACTTTATGCGGATCAGATAAATATTCTGCATCTGCGTAACCAATCAATTTTGTTTTGGATTCCTCGGAATAGAATAAGCCCATAACTATGGTCCTTTGAGGATATTCAATCATGTGTTCAACACCATTTCAATGTCCTTTATCGGGGAGAAACTGAATCTTGCCAGTAAATTTACTGCAAAACAAATATCTAGTCAAATATTGTTAGTAAGATGCACTAGTGCCCTGATTGCACCAAGATAGAGTTTCATCACCAAGAAACTCTTATCCTTCTTTTGAGATCAAACTGAATCATCATTTATGTCAAGTGATCTCATAATCATTGGGGTACTCAATGAATGTGATATATCCACATAAAATTGCATCAAAATTTTTCAGTGTATGTGCACCGTTAGACAAATATTTTATTTGTCAAATTAACAATCTGTAGGTCAAGACAAAATTTTGTCTTACCAAGACCTTTTCATAAAAATACAAGGACAATTAGGGTCATTCTTTTGTACCCTTTTTCTTCCTTGACTATTTCAATCCATATAAGAATTCTTGAAGCTTTATTGGATAAGTTTCTTTCAAACTCTTATATGCTTCAGACACCTCGATTGTTTCAAGGATTTTCATATAACCTTCATTGTCTAGCTAGACATTACAATTATTCATTTACATGCATTCAAGTTTTCATATGTTGCCAGATCAAAACAAACCTCATTTCATCCACCAAAGGAGAAAACATCTCCACTAATGTCAGGATTTTTGCGATAAACCTTTATGCCCCAAGACACAAATCGTATTTGATATCTTACGGTTATACTATCGCATAATAATTTATTTGTACCCCACTGACATTATACCTTGATTTATGGACTACCAGTCCAAAATGTCACTTTTCTAAGTGAAACAAAATATACTTGAATTGTGCATTTTACTTGGCCAACCATTTATCTGTTCACACTATATGACAGATTTGAATTCAAGATCCTCATCACAATTTATATCATTAAGCGCCACCTCATATCAAAGATACCGTCGACGGTTATTTGATATCGATTCCAACAAGACATAACTTATCGAGATCTCTTTATTTTTCATTATTTCAGGTACCTAAACCTTTTTCAAGATTTTATGAAGTGTTATGTCAATGTGCTCTTTTATAGCACTCGCCTCATTATCATGACCATATTGATCATTTGCTCCTTCCTTCTTTAAGGAATTTTATATTTGGAATCAATTGGTCTATTACGCTTTCGGCGTATCATAGACTCTGTCCTTCAAGGACTTCACATTGAAGCATTCGCAGCTGAATTATATCATAGGGTCAGTGCATTCCTCTGGCAACTGATTTGCAACATTATGCAACTGAATTATCCCTTGAACTTTAAGTTCACATATTTATTTAAATTGCCTTCACATTTTGAAGGACTATTTGAAGAACTTATAGTGTTCTTCCTTTTATCATTACCACAATGATGACTATTATAATTATGTCCCTCCACGCCCTTATTCATATCATTAATCATTTGTCATCTTTCAGACTAACATTCACTGCTATCACATTCATATGATTGAATGGAGCAAGTTAACAGGCGGATTTCAGAGTTATCACATGTTGCTACCACATTCTTTTCAAGGAATGAAGCAAATTCAATATGATCAATTTCAAGACATTTTGTCAAAAATATATTATTTTTCTTAGTCATCATTTTATCATCGCTATGGTGCATTGGCTCAAACTCAATGTCTTACCCATATAAGGCGTGTTACGCCATAATTCTATGGTCTTGAACCCAATCACGGTGCATCAAAAATCTAATTGTTGTCTTATCCTTTTGGTGCGATAGAACTTGAATCTATCGTCTTATCCTCAAATATTTTTCATTATGGTGCATCCAGACTTTAACCTGATGTCTTACCCTTTTGGTGCGATGAAACTTGAATTCATCGTCTTACCCTTAACCAACGGTATAATAAATCGAAGTACAACATGACTCATCCTTTGAGTCTTTCAAAACAATCAAAATAACATTCAAATTCATGCTATTAAAATTTTATACCTTCTTCTATTTAAGAAATTTTGTATAGCATGTCATATTCAACCAATAGTAGTATATGTCTTCGGTTCCTGATAATTGTTAGTGACTGAATACTATTTTATTCTAAATCATAAAAATATTCTAGAAAATACATACCTGATTTTATGCATATAATACTTTGATCTTCATAAAGAGATCAACCAAAACATGAGTTAAAGAAAAAGTAAAACTCAATCTTAATTGGCTAGAGACTCGTGCTGATAACGTGTTGTAAAGAAAGCTCAGAATATAAGAAGAAAAAGACAAAAAGTATAAGATAGAGGAGATAAGACTTTCTTCTTATTCAAGTGTATATAACTTTCATATGTCTATATTACAATAGTGAATGAACAACCCTATTTATAGAGTGAGAAATCACTCCAAAGGTTACCATATTAAGTATCATAATAAATAGATACATTCTTATCCAAAAAGGTTCATGTCACCTAGTGAATATGAATGGTTGTTCATGTACCAACCTTATGGACTATCCACTTAATTCAATGTATTTATAACATTAATATTTATTTTCTAGACTTGTAATCAAAAAATAACGTGAATTTTACGTGTACTAGGGTGTATTACACGCACCATCTCCAAATGGAAAAAAGCGTTTAAAATATTTTGTTTCATTAAGTATAAGTGTTTACTTGATAAAGTAACAAGTAAAAGGATTCATTTTACAATCTGATACAAGTACAAGGATCTACTAGACATTTTGCCTTCATTTTGAGATCAAGAAACTCTTCTAAACAACTAATTAACGTGATAAAATTATGAACAATGACCAATCTTTATGCTGTCAATTTTCTTTCAATTGGAAAAGATTAAGTTATAGCCTTTCAAAGTAAAAACATTGGGATAATGCACAAGTACCCCCTCAACATATGCCCAAAATTTCAGAGACACACTTATACTATACTAAGGTCCTATTACCCCCCTGAACTTATTTTATAAGTAATTTTCTACCCCTTTTTTGCCTACGTGACACTAGTTTGAAAAAAAAGGTCAACCATCGTTGGGCCCACAAGATAGTGCCACGTAGGTCGAAAAGGGGTAAAAATTTATTAATAAAATAAGTTCAGGGGGTAATAGGACCTTAGTATAGTATAAGTGTGTCTCTGGGATTTCGGGCATAGATTGAGGGAGTACTTGGGCATTATCGCTAAAAACATTTGATTTTTTTAATAGCCATTATAATTGCAAAGTTCTAAAGTTCAAACACACGTCTAAGCTTCAAATAACTTGAAGTTGTAAAAAAAACAAAAAAAAAAATAATTGTATTCCCCTGTTACCAAATGGGCTACCGCTCAAATATCCCGAATATGCCTATTAATATATTGTGAATTCCATCCTACTAGAACTTCCCATCAAATTTCATTTAAGGTTCATATTACATGCAAATCATGATGTTGTTCTATCTGTTGCTTAATTTACATGATTCTTTCAGTATAGATATAGTATGGGGCTGTCTCGACCCGGTCCTACCAAAGACATGGTCGGCATTCAAGAACCATTGTTGGTTCTCAAGCGAATTCTCATCCTAACTGACTACAAGTGAAATACTAAATCAAGCATACATAAGCATTAAACTGAAGGAAACGTTGAAAACATCTTACTAAATATCAAAACTTTGTTGAATATACCGAGTATGAATCATAAGTTTAAATAAAACATCTCAAAACTGAATGATTCTCTAAAACTGTCAATCTATGAAGCCTCTACTTATATAGACTAGTCACCAACGTAGGTACAAGACCCGTGGCTACTCAAAATGCTACTTATACTAACAACTATAAAACTGGTCCTCTGGAAGCAAGGAGACTCTAAAACCTCGACTTTTCAAAACGTTTAAATTAACTCATATCTTCGTGGAAAGACAAGGAAGGCGGGTAACAAATTAAGAATGGTGTGGTATGTCATATTTTAAGTGTTCAAGGGTTGTGTCTCAATTTTTGAAGTTATATAAGTGGCAAAATAAAAGTTGGTGATGTTGACACCCAATTTTGACCCTCCCCAATTATAATTAATTTCCGTGTTTCTTAAGTTTTAGACGTTTTGAAATAATTAGTAAAATTTAAAATATTTTGAAAAATCATTTTTAATCATTTATCGTCATTTTGTTTTAGTGATGTTCTCGTTTTATGAAATTGAATATAGCTAGTATTTTATAAAGGTTCCAAAAACCGTCTCAAAGACGTCATAATTTTCTAGTGGGTCTTTTTATTTAAAATTCGATCTAGTGTAGATTTTTTAATTACAATTTATTTCGCCAAGAGAAATCGTCTAGTCTATTTTCAAAATTAATTAGTTCATTTCGTCAAGTTCAAGAAGGTCGCTAAAATTTAATAAAAATAACATTCCACACACATTTAAGATGATATATATCAAGTTATAAACTTACTTTTTAAAAATAAACTACTTATAGCAAATTATTATCGAATTATAGCATATCAATAAAAATATACTAATTAAAAAATTTATAAATAATTATTGAAATAATAATTAATTTATTTAAATAATTACTTATATTTTTTCAGTTACCTTTTTTAAACCAAACACTTTAAATTTTTACTGATTAATTATACAGTTACCTCTTACAGTTTTAACTTTTTAAAATAAATAACAAATTATTATTAATTGAATTTCACATTATATAGTTACCTTTTTAAAGACAAAAACTAAATAATAGGGATTTGATTTTAATTTACACCCTATTTTACAGTTACTCAATAACTACCCACTCCCATTTAAATCAATACACTACAATTTTT
Organism: Solanum lycopersicum; assembly: GCF_036512215.1. Taxonomy (NCBI): domain Eukaryota; kingdom Viridiplantae; phylum Streptophyta; class Magnoliopsida; order Solanales; family Solanaceae; genus Solanum; species Solanum lycopersicum. The sequence continues at coordinate 47,655,335 of NC_090801.1, read as the reverse complement.
CCCCAATACACTCAATCTTCCCCCACACGCCTAAAACATCATCTTCCCCAAAATCCTCTTACTGTTCCCCAAATCTTCCCATTATGGCTCACATATCAGTTCATCCCCAAAATCAAACATTCATACTATGTTCGTATAAAATGCCGAAGAACGGTAGTAAAATCCCACGTAAAAGTAGAAGATTGATCGATGAATCAAGATCTGAGGACTTTCATGCTCCTTCATTTAACATTTTGTCACACTCAAACACAAAAATCAACTTGAAAAGAGAAGTCTAGGTCAGTGAAATCGAAGATGGAAAAAAATAAAAACAAAGAGGCAAAGGATAGAGGGAAGAATAGGAAAGGAAAAGAAATTCAAATATCATCTGAGTCGGAGTCTGATTTTGCTTACGAATTAATAAACATAGAAAAAAATAAAAATAAAGAGGCAAAGGAAAGAGGGAAGAAGAGGAAAGGAAAAGAAATTCAAGCATCATCTGAATCTGAGTTTGATTTTGCTGACGAATTAATAAATACAAAATCAAAAAAAGCAAAAGGCATTGAAATTGGTAGGTCAGAGATAAGCTACAAATAAACCAAAACAAGTTGGTAAGGTCAGTAAAAAGATTTTTTCAAATTTCAATTAAAAAGTATTGTTTAAGTGATTTTAATTTTGATTTTATTTGTCAATAGTATAGTACATGAAATTTGTATGATTTATATATGAGTTGAGTTTTTAGTATTGTATATTATAATTATATATGAATATTGTATGATTTAATGTTGTATAATTTGTGAATATATAATTGGATTACAACAAAGTATGATTTTTGGTAAATGATAATGTATTAATGTTATATGATTTTGTGTATAAAATAATTACTATATTTCACTATAGGAATGTATGAATTAATGTATTAACTTTGTATGCTATGTGTATGAAATGCTATATTGTCTATTACAATATCAGTGTATGAATAATGTATTAGTGTTGTATGTCGTATATTTTTTACTATTATTATAAGTATTAAAGTTGTATATTTTATGTTTTGATTTTAATGTATGAATTAATGTAGTGGTACTGTTTGAGTAGTAGTTTATAGTTTAAAAGTCATACATTTTTTTTAAATCAAATATGTGTTAATATTGAGTAGTAGTTTATAGTTTTAAAGTCATAAATTATTTTTTTAAATCAAATATGTATTAATATTGTATGCATTGTGTATGAACTGATGTACAATTTTTGTATGTTTTGTGTATGAATTGAATTTGAATGTCCATTTAACATAGCAGTGTATATATGACATTATATGACATTATATAGTATGATAAACTTATTAATTTAATTTTACCAATTTTATAGGAGAAGAAGATACAAACATATTTGTCTTCATGTATTAACATGAATGTGTTAGCAGATCTGTTGACCTTCCTAGGTCAAGAAAAGATTTAACAATTCTTACAAGGAACACCGTTTAGATTTTTTTATGATTTGCATAACATAAAAATCAAATGGCATATGTTACGACATATATTTCTTCTTGAAACTGAAAATGACAGGGATGACATATTTGTTAAAAATGTAAATTGTACAAAGTTACAGCTTGGGTTAAAAGAATTTGTTGTTGTAATCGGTCTGAAATGTAGACCAATTTCTTATTTTGTATATGATCTTATCAAAATAATTCATACAAACTTCATACACATTTAATATATCATTCACTAACATATACATTATTTCAATTAAACCAAAAGAATATAGATTCTATATAAAATGAATACAAAATATATATTATAATTTCAACAGAAACATATATTGTAAGTTCAACAAAATATAGACGTTCATACACAATTGATATAAGTTTCTTATAAATTTCATACACAATTAATACAACTTTCATACTTCATCAGTACACAGAATTATATCTTCTTACTTTTTGAATATTATCTGAGCAGGTTTTACCATTAAATACAAATTTAATATAATTTTCAGACACTATTCATACATTTGTAATACTTCACCTGTAGAAAAAATTATATCTAATTATTATTTGTCTAGTTAATAAAGACACTGTACGTTTTTCTATTTTCTTCATAAATCAATTAACACGCGAATCTTCAATTTAATTACAACTCAAACACATTTATATTTACTTATCGTTTTTCAAAATATGCTATACGTAACCTGATTGTTAGTCCAAAAAAAAGATCATAAAAATTATATTTTAGATCTAACAATAACAAAAAAAAATTGGACACTTTTATACGTGTACAAAACTACAAATATAATTAAAACCAACAATTCATAATTAAAACAAATAAATCATAATTAAAATCAATATGATGAATTCCACTTTCCACCATGTTTAATTAATATCGACACAATGTTGTCCATCAAATCAAATCAAATTGTTTCCAACGCCAAAATTTATTCAACTACTAATAAAAAATGAAACTAAAATCTGCAGATCTAAAAGAAAATTGTGAAATTTTAGAAAACAAAATGATATGTACATTGATGCCAATTGGTAGAGCTTTTCAAGGAATTAAAACATAAATTAATATCATTTAAACTAATTTGAGAGAATTAAGGCAACTAACTAATCTAAAAAATTTTAAAATCCCTTAAAACGCGCTAATTTATTAACAGTAATTAATAATTATATTTAATTTATTTAATAAAAGATCCCATTTTCCATTATCAATTTGTCTGTTTTTTTAAATTTATTTTTTATTTTAACACCTCTTTTTAATAATTTAAAATTAACATTAAAAATATTTTTTTTAAATGCTATAGTTGAGATGTTAAATGTTATACAATGAAATTCAAACTCTAATGCTATAACTTGAGAATATTACTATAAAAATGCTATATACCTAATTTACACATTAATTTACTATTTATTCGTCTTTTTAGCCAAGTATTGTAAATACTTAATTGACCCATTTGTTAGGCATTTTTGAATGGAAAATTACTAAACTACACTACTTTAATTTATCTAATTTCATTAATTCCCTACTTATGTATTAAATTATAAAAATCCTTTTTTTATTTCAAATGATACTAATTAAATTTTATACATTGGAATATTAAAAAGTTAGTTTAACCTTACCAAAGTAAAACAGAACTTACCTTCCCAATATCTGATTCCTTTACCCCAAAAAATTCAACTTCCCCAAAATTTCTGCCTTTCCCAAGATTTTCACCTTCCCCAAATTTTTCTCCCAAATTTTTCCACCTAATTTCAGTTAAAAATTGTAAATCAAATTTGAAATTCAAATTATTCTAAGGATTATTATCAATACTCTTCCGAATTTGAGTCCTAAATCAAGTATATCATCATCCACATTACTATTTTTCAATTTTTTTTCCATTTTTTTTTAGAATTTTCTGTGATGGTATATCATCATCCACATTGATATTTTTCAATTTTTTTCTGCTTTTTGTATTTTCTGTGATTATTGTTCAAAAACATTTATTGTTGATTTTCATAATCGAATTCTATGTAGATCTGGGTTCTTTATGGTTGTATCAAACTATGGTCATGAAAAAATCAAGCTCTAGCAAGAAAAATTCTTCAAAAAACAAACATGCATCTACATCTAAAGACCCGAAAACCCAAAAAAAGAGGGGTAGAAAGATGGCACCTCCTATTGTTCGACCAACATTACCTACGGTATGTAAATTTGTTTCCCGTGTACATCATTATTTTCAAGTTATTTCTTTAGTGTGTTGATTCTGATTGTTAAGTGTCGTTTATATTGTATATGAATTTTTTTTTTAGTTAGTCTGATAAATTAGTATTAGTCTAAAGAATTCTATTAAGTATCGTTTTAATCTTATCATGATTTTTGTATATATTTGTTAATATGTTCAATTATTTTTATTAAGTATCATTCTTTTGTTGCTCATGTTAGAAGGATTCTTTGTTTTATTTTTACTTATATTTCATATATATTAAGGTATCAAATAATAGTATATGTCTATCATACTGTCATACATATGTTATTTAAGTATCATATTTATATGAATTATTGATAAGAATATAAAAATTTATGTATCAAATTTAAATTGTGAATTTGAGTATCTTTTTATGTGTTGGACATGAAATTTAATGTATCACAGAAATATATTTAAATTTAATATTTCGTTTATATATAGTTTCAAATAGTATTTTGTAAGTATCATGTTGACCTGTTTATTTATATTTAGTATCAGATGAATTGTATTAAGTATCATTTCAATCTTATCATGATTTTTGTATATATTTTTTAGTATGTTCAATTTTTTTTATTAAGTATCATTTTTTTGGTTCTCATGATATAATGATTCTTTGTTTTATTTTTACTTATATTTGGTATATATTAAGGTATCAAATATCAGTATATGTGTCTCATACTGTCATACATCGGTTATTTAAGTATCATATTTATATGAATTATTGATAAGTATATAAAAATTTAAGTATCTAATTTAAATTGTGAATTTAAGTATCTTTTTATGTGTTGGACATGAAATTTAATGTATCAAAGAAATATATTTAAATTTATTATTTCGTTTATATATAGTTTCAAATAGTATTTTGTAAGTATCATGTTAACTTGTTTATTTATATTTAGTATCAGATGAATTGTATTAAGTATCGTTTTAATCTTATCATGATTTTTGTATATATTTGTTAGTATGTTCAATTATTTTTATTAGGTATCATTTTTTGGTGCTAATGATAGAATGATTCTTTCTTTTATTTTTACCTATATTTCGTATATATTAAGGTATCAAATAATAGTATATGTGTATCATACTGTCATACATCTGTTATTTAACTATAATATTTATATGAATTATTTCTAAGAATATAAAATTTAAATATCTGTTGGACATGAAATTTAATGTATCAAAGAAATATATTTAAATTTAATATTTCGTTTATATATCGTTTCAAATAGTATTTTGTAAGTATCATGTTAACCTATTTATTTATATTTAGTATCAGCATTAGGCAATTTTTAGTATCATTTAAAACAGTAATATTATTATATGCGGTCAAAGTTTATAAGCTTTTTATATATGTTAAAATTTGATATTGTAGAATATGAATTACGTCATTAAACATATTCCAACTAAAACATTAAAGTTTGGTCCAATATACAACACGAATTTTATTGAACACTTAGTATCATCTATTAAGGTTGAAGGTATGAATTTATTTAAAGAAATAATTTTGCACCATAAATAAATATCCCTAGATGCAATTACCAAGGCCAAATTATTAAGTGTTTATACTTGTTAGAGATTGAGCATGATAATGTAATGACCTGTTTAGTCGTTTTGAGCAGCAGATTTTATTTCTGGAAAAACAGGCTGAGGCGACGGACCCCACGACGGACAGTCATGGGCACGACGGACCGTCGCAGGGTCTCGTTTCAAAACACTTAGAAAATATGAAATTGGGTACTGAAAATCGACTCTCTGAACTTCGTAACGAAATGGCAGGACGGACCGTCACATGTATGACAGACCGTCACAGACTCTTTGGTGGAAATTGAGTCTCTGAATCTTGCGACGACCTGCAAGACGGACCGTCGCAGGCACGACAGGCCGTCGCAGGTTGCGTAATCCCAGTCTGAGTCGGATTTCCTTAATTATTTTAAGGGACGTTTTTGACTATTCCTGCTTTAATTATATAGTTAGTGGGTTAATGTAATAAGTCTAATTACTTGGGGGTTAAAAGAGGTAACCTTAAGTTAATTAATGGGTTATTATTGTCATCTTTTACTCTTAATTATATGCTAATTAGGGTAAAAGAAAGAGGGTTTTGAATAAAGAAAATAGAAAGAACAAGAGAAAGAGAGAGAGAGTCGAACGAGAAAGAGGAGAAACGAAGAGAAACAAAGCTTGGGAAATTGCTTGCTTGATCACTAATCTTCAGTGGAGGTAGGTTATGGTTTCTCTTACGATATTCGTAGTAAACTCTTAATAGCGAATGATATGTATTGATAATATTGTAAACCCTGCTATGTGCTTAATTGTATGCTTGCATGAATGTAATTATATAATTGTGATTATATAAGCATGATGAAGTTATTGAATCCCAAATCTTGCAAAACCCTAATCTTTTTGTTAATGATGAGGCCTTGGTATAAAGGAAGGCGTGATGAACTAAAATAATGAGATTGATGATGCCTTGGTAAGAAAGAAGGCTTGATGAATTGATAGAAGAAGATTAGGGGATCGGGTGTCACGAACCGACACGTAGACTTAGGGGATCGGGTGTCACGAACCGACACGTAGATTTAGGGGATCGGGTGTCACGAACCGACACGTAGATTTAGGGGATCGGGTGTCACGAACCGACACGTAGATTTAGGAAATCGGGTGTCACGAACCGACACTAGATTTAGGGGATCGGGTGTCACAAACCGACACGTAGATTTAGGGGATCGGGTGTCACGAACCGACACGTAGATTTAGGGGATCGGAGTGTCACGTTCCGACACATAGTAGTAGGGGATTGGAGTGTCACGTACTGACACAAGAGGATTAAGGAATATGAGGGAGCGGAGTGTCACGTACCGACACAAGAGAAATAAAGATAATGAATCTTGAAAGATGTTAATATACTCAATCTAATGAACATAAATCCCAAATGAGTATGGTATTGAGGCTTGAGTCCTCATGTGTGAACTTGATGGTAATTGTTAATGAGATAGTACTTGCTGTTGCTACATGTTGAGTATCATAGTTGATTTTACGATATTACTTGGTATATATTGATTTCTATTTTGAGTTGGCCGATGATATCTATTCAGTACCCGTGTTTTTTACTGACCCCTACTTTTATGTTTTCTTCTTGTTTATTTGTGGAGTGCAGCAAACGTGTCGTCATCTTCGACTCAACAGTAACTCTAGCCAAGTCTTCATTACTCCGGATATCAGGGTGAGCTAATGCTTCTAGCTTGGACTGGATCTTTCTCTTCATGTGTTGATGCCTTGAAGTTCCGGCATGGACTAGCTTTTATGTATTTTTAGCTTCTTAGAAACTCTTAGATGTAGTAATTTGAAGTAGATGTTCTTGTGATGATGACTTCCAGATTTTGGGAAATAATAGTTATTGAATTGGTTTTTATTAATGAGTTTAAGTCTTCCGCATTACTTTATGTTGATATTACATTGAAATGTTAAGGTTTAGATTGGTTGGTTCGCTCACATAGGAGGGTAAGTGTGGGTGCCAGTCGCGGCTCGATTTTGGGTCGTGACAAACTTGGTATCAGAGCATTAGGTTCGTTGGTCTCATCACACAAGAACGATTCTAGTAGAGTCTTAAGGAATGGTAGGGGGACGCCTTTACTTTTATTTGAGAGGCTATAAGACTTTAGGAAAATTCCATTCTTCTTTCTTTCGTGCTATTACTTGGGTCCAATTGGTATCTAGGTGATATAAATTGGTATCTGACCATCTTCACTCTATTTCGCAGATGGTTAAAACTAGAGCAACAACCACGCCAACACCAGCACCGGCGGAACAGGGTGCGTCTGAGCCAGCCACTGGGACTGTAGCTAGAGGAAGAGTAGCGGCAAGAGGCCGTGGTAGAGGTCGTGGGAGGACGTCCTCTAGAGGAAGAGGACGAGCACCTAGCCCGTCTGATACTAGGGCGGTGACTCCTCCACCGACTGAGGAAGTGGTAAGAGAGGGTGAGGAAGGGGAGAATGAACAAGTGCAAAATGAGGGATTTCCACCCCAACCTACCCCAGAGATAATCAATCAGGTTCTCGCTTATCTTAGTGGGTTGTCTGATCAGGGTCAGGCCCCTCCAGTGTTTTCTGCACCAACATCTCTGGTTTCAGAGGTACAACATGCAGCCACTATGGCTCCTCGTATGGATGCCTCATTGGACATAGGCACGTTTCCACGTCTGACTATTGGGCCTATAATGACAAATGATCAGCATGAACTTTTCAGTAAGTTCTTGAAATTGAAACCTCCAGTCTTCAAGGGTGCTGAATCTGAGGATGCTTACGATTTTTTGGTTGACAGTCATGAGCTACTACACAAGATGGGTATAGTAGAACGGTTTGGTGTTGAGTTCGTGAGTTATCAGTTTCAAGGGAACGCCAAAATGTGGTGGCGGTCACATGTTGAGTGTCAACCAACGGAGGCACCACCTATGACTTGGGCCTCATTCTCTAGCTTGTTTATGGAGAAGTATATCCCCCGGACTTTGAGGGATAGGAAGAGGGATGAGTTTTTGAGCCTAGAGCAAGGTAGGATGTCGGTCAATGCATATGAGGCTAAGTTTCGTGCACTATCCAGATATGCCACTCAACTTTGTTTTAGTCCACTAGAGCAGATTCGTCGTTTTGTGAAGGGGTTGAGGTCAGAGTTGCGGATTTCAGCCTTACAAGTAGCAGCTACGGCAAAATCCTTCCAAGAAGTGGTAGATTTTGTGGTAGAGGTGGAAGGAGTGAAGCCAGATGAATTCACCATGGCATCGACATCAAAGTGGTTTCGAAAAGGAGGTGAGTTTAATGGTTCTTACTCTAGAGCACAGGGTTCCGGAGGTTACTCAGTTCGACCCATTCAGTCTTCACTACAGACTGTAGTTGGGGGTCCACCTCAGACCGGTCAACACTTCTCTGAGAGACCTATGCTTGACTCTAGAGAGTGTTATGGATGTGGGGAGACTGGACATATTAGGAGGAATTGTCCAAAACAGAGTTATAGACCCCCAATGGCTAGAGGTAGAGGTGGTCATGGTAGAGGCCGTTATTCTGGTGGACGTGGTGGTCGAGGTAATGGTGGTCACCAAAATGGTCGAGGTGATGGGCAAACTGGAGCCGCTACATCACAACATGGTAGGGGCAATGGACAGACAAACGATAGGGCCTATTGTTACGCTTTCCCTGGGCGGTCCGAAGCGGAGGCATCTGATGCTGTCATCACAGGTAATCTTCAGGTTTGTGATTGCATGGCTTCTGTATTGTTTGATCCTGGATCCACATTTTATTATGTATCTTCCTCATTTGCTAATGGTCTAAATTTACATTGTGAATTACTTGATATGCCTATTCGTGTTTCTACTCCGGTGGGTGAGTCTGTGGTAGTTGAAAAGGTATATAGGTCTTGTTTGGTGAACTTTGTGGGGAGCAACACTTATGTAGATTTGGTTATCTTAGAAATGGATGATTTTGATGTAATCCTGGGTATGACTTGGCTTTCTCCGCAATTTGCGATTTTGGATTGTAATGCTAAAACGGTGACGTTAGCCAAGCCTAGGACAGATCCGTTAGTGTGGGAGGGTGACTACACTTCCAATCCGGTGCGTATTATCTCCTTTCTTCGTGCTAAGAAAATGGTTAGTAAAGGGTGTTTAGCTTTCTTGGCACATCTCAAGGATGACAGTACCCAAGTACCTTCGATTGAGTCGGTTTCGGTGGTCCGTGAGTTTCTGGATGTGTTCCCTGCAAATCTTCCTGGTATGCCACCAGATAGGGATATTGACTTCTGTATTGACTTGAACAGGGTACTCGCCCCATTTCTATACCCCCTTATAGAATGGCTCCCGCGGAGTTAAGGGAGTTAAAAGCCCAACTTCAAGAGTTGTTGAGCAAAGACTTCATTAGACCAAGTGCATCTCCTTGGGGTGCTCCGGTTTTGTTTGTAAAGAAGAAGGATGGGAGTTTTCGGATGTGCATAGACTACCGGCAGTTGAACAAGGTAACCATAAAGAACAAGTATCCTCTTCCTCGCATTGATGACTTGTTCGATCAGTTACAAGGTGCTTGTGTTTTCTCTAAGATTGACTTGAGATCCGGCTATCATCAATTAAAAATACGGGCAACGGATGTGCCAAAGACCGCTTTTAGAACCAGGTATGGGCATTAAGAATTTGTAGTGATGTCTTTTGGTCTTACGAATACCCCTGCTGCGTTCATGAGTTTGATGAATAGGATTTTTAAGCCATATTTGAATCTCTTTGTGATTGTATTTATTGATGATATACTGATATACTCTAAAAGTAAGGAGGAACATTAGGAGCATTTGAGAATGGTATTGGAAATGTTGAGGGAGAAAAAGCTTTATGCCAAGTTCTCTAAGTGTGAGTTTTAGCTAGATGCAGTGTCCTTCTTGGGGCATGTGGTTTCTAAGGATGGGGTGATGGTGGATCCTTCTAAGATTAAGAGAGTGAAGAATTGGGTAAGACCTACTAATGTGTCAGAAATAAGGAGCTTTGTTGGTTTAGCTAGCTATTACCGCCGATTTGTCAACGGATTCTCTTCCATTGCTTCCCAATTGACAAACTTGACTAAGCAGAATGTTCCATTTGTATGGTCGGACGAGCGTGAAGAAAGCTTTCAGAAGCTCAAGACTTTGTTGACTACTGCACCAATTCTCACCTTGTCAGTGGAAGGTAAGAATTTCATTGCCTATTGTGATGCATCCTATTCGGGTTTGGGTGTAGTGCTAATGCAAGAGAAGAATGTGATTGCTTATGCTTTAAGACAATTAAAAGTGCATGAACGTAACTATCCAACTCATGATTTGGAATTGGCCGCGGTAGTGTTTGCATTAAAGCAATGGAGACACTATTTATATGGGGTTAAGTGTGAAGTCTATACGGATCATCGTAGCCTACAATATGTCTTTACTTAGAAAGATTTGAACTTGAGACAGAGGAGATGGATGGAACTACTGAAGGACTACGACATCACTATTTTGTATCATCCGGGGAAGGTGAATGTTGTAGAGGATGCTTTAAGTAGAAAGGCAGGAAGCATGGGAAGTCTAGCTCACTTGCAAGCTTCTAGACGCCCATTGGCTAGAGAAGTTCAGATTCTGGCTAACGACCATATGAGATTAGAAGTAAATGAGAAGGGAGGATTTTTAGCTTGTGTGGAGGCAAGATCCTCCTTCCTTGACAAGATTAAGGGAAAGCAATTTAATGATGAAAAATTGATCCGGATTCGAGATAAAGTGTTGAAAGGAGAGGCTAAAGAAGCGACAATCGATGAGGAAGGTGTTTTGAGGATTAAGGGAAGGGTATGTGTACCCCGCGTCGATGATTTGATCAACACTATTCTGACAGAGGCTCATAGGTCAAGGTATTCGATACATCCGGGTGCAACCAAGATGTACCGTGACCTAAAGCAACACTTTTGGTGGAGTAGAATGAAGCGTGATATTGTGGATTTTATTGCCAAATGTCCAAACTGTCAACAAGTAAAGTATGAACACCAAAGGCCCGGAATAACACTTCAGAGAATGCCCATTCCTGAATGGAAGTTGGAAAGGATTGCAATAGATTTCGTGGTTGGTCTTCCAAAGACATTAGGAAAGTTTGATTCTATTTGGGTAATTGTTGATAGGTTAACTAAGTCTGCTCACTTCATTCCGGTCAAGGTGACTTACAATGCAGAGAAGTTAGCCAAACTTTACATCTCGGAAGTGGTGCGATTGCATGGGGTTCCACTCTCCATTATATCAGATAGAGGTACACAGTTTACTTCTAAGTTTTGGAAAACATTGCATGCGGAATTGGGTACTAGGTTGGACCTTAGTACTGCGTTCCATCCTCAGACTGATGGACAGTCTGAGCGAACGATTCAAGTGTTGGAGGATATGCTTCGTGCATGTGTGATAGAATTTGGTGGTCAGTGGGATAGCTTCTTACCCTTAGCAGAGTTCTCCTACAACAATAGCTATCACTCAAGCATTGATATGGCCCCATTTGAGGCACTATACGGGAGAAGATGTAGGTCTCCCATTGGGTGGTTTGATGCATTTGAAGTTAGACCTTGGGGTACTGACCTTCTGAGGGAATCGTTAGATAAAGTGAAATCTATTCAAGAAAAGCTTCTAGCGGCGCAAAGTAGACAGAAGGAGTATGCAGATCGGAAGGTTAGAGACTTGGAGTTTATGGAGGGTGAACAAGTCTTGTTGAAGGTTTCGCCAATGAAAGGGGTGATGCGGTTTGGTAAGCGAGGTAAACTTAGCCCAAGGTATATTGGTACATTTGAAGTACTTAAGCGAGTAGGGAAGGTGGCTTATGAGTTAGCCTTGCCTCCAGGGCTGTCCGGAGTGCATCCGGTATTCCATGTGTCGATGTTGAAAAGATACCATGGGGATGGAAACTACATTATCCGTTGGGATTCAGTTTTGCTTGATGAGAATTTGTCTTATGAGGAGGAACCTGTTGACATCCTAGATAGAGAAATTCGCAAGTTGAGATCAAGGGAGATTGCATCCATCAAAGTTCAATGGAAGAATCAACCCGTTGAAGAAGCCACTTGGGAGAAGGAGGCAGATATGCGAGAAAGATACCCACATCTGTTTACAGATTCAGGTACTCCTTTTCGCCCTTGTTTTCCTTCTTGTGATCGTTCGGGGACAAACGATGGGTAAATTGGTATCTATTGTAACGACCTGTTTAGTCGCTATGAGCAGCAGATTTTATTTCTGGAAAAACAGGCTGAGGCGACGGACCCCACGACGGACCGTCATGGCACGACGGACCGTCGCAGGGTCTCGTTTCAAAACACTTAGAAAATATTAAATTGGGTACTGAAAATCGACTCTCTGAACTTCGTAACGAAATGGCAGGACGGACCGTCACTTGTATGACGGACCGTCACAGACTCTTTGGTGGAAATTGAGTCTCTGAATCTTGCGACGACCTGCAGGATGGACCGTCGCAGGCACGACGGGCTGTCGCAGATTGCGTAATGCCAGTCTGAGTCCGATTTCCTTAATTGTTTTAAGAGACGTTTTTGACTATTTCTACTTTAATTATATAGTTAGTGGGTTAATGTTAATAAGTATAATTACTTGGGGGTTAAAAGAGGTAACCTTAAGTTAATTAGTGGGTTATTATTGCCATCTTTTACTCTTAATTATATGCTAATTAGGGTAAAAGAAAGAGGGTTTTGAATAAAGAAAATAGAAAGAACAAGAGAAAGAGAGAGAGAGTCGAACGAGAAAGAGGAGAAACGAAGAGAAACAAAGCTTGGGAAATTGCTTGCTTGATCACTAATCTTCGGTAGAGGTAGGTTATGGTTTCTCTTACAATATTCGTAGTAAACTCTTAATAGCGAATGATATGTATTGATAATATTGTAAACCCTGCTATGTGCTTAATTGTATGCTTGCATGAATGTAATTATATAATTGTGATTATATAAGCATGATGAAGTTATTGAATCCCAAATCTTGCAAAACCCTAATCTCTTTGTTAATGATGAGGCCTTGGTATAAAGGAAGATGTGATGAACTAAAATAATGAGATTGATGATGCCTTGGTAAGAAAGAAGGCTTGATGAATTGATAGAAGGAGATTAGGGGATCGGGTGTCACGAATCGACACGTAGACTTAGGGGATCGGGTGTCACGAACCGACACGTAGATTTAGGGGATCGGATGTCATGAACCGACACGTAGATTTAGGGAATCGGGTGTCACGAACCGACACATAGATTTAGGGGATTGGGTGTCACGAATCGACACGTAGATTTAGGGGATCGGGTGTCACAAACCGACACGTAGATTTAGGGGATCGGAGTGTCACGTTCTGACACATAGTAGTAGGGGATCGGAGTGTCACGTACCGACACAAGAGGATTAAGGAATATGAGGGAGCGGAGTGTCACGTACCGACACAAGAGAAATAAAGATAATGAATCTTGAAAGATGTTAATATACTCAATCTAGTGAACATAAATCCCAAATAAGTATGGTATTGAGGCTTGAGTCCTCATGTGTGAACTTGACGGTAACTGTTAATGAGATAGTACTTGCTGTTGCTACATGTTGAGTATCATAGTTGATTTTACGATATTACTTGGTATGTATTGATTTCTATTTTGAGTTGGCCGATGATATCTACTCAGTACCCATGTTTTGTACTGACCCCTACTTTTATGTTTTCTTCTTGTTTATTTGTGGAGTGCAGCAAACGTGCCGTCATCTTCGACTCAACAGTAACTCTAGCCAAGTCTTCATTACTCCGGATATCAGGGTGAGCTAATGCTTCTAGCTTGGACTAGATCTTTCTCTTCATGTCTTGATGCCTTGAAGTTCCGGCATGGACTAGCTTTTATGTATTTTTAGCTTCTTAGAAACTCTTAGATGTAGTAATTTGAAGTAGATGTTCTTGTGATGATGACTTCCAGATTTTGGGAAATAATAGTTATTGAATTGGTTTTTATTAATGAGTTTAAGTCTTCCGCATTACTTTATGTTGATATTACATTGAAATGTTAAGGTTTAGATTGGTTGGTTTGCTCACATAGGAGGGTAAGTGTGGGTGCCAGTCGCGGCTCGATTTTGGGTCGTGACAGATAATTTAGATGAAGAGATTCACATTCGTCATGCCAAAGGGAATGTGTTGAAATTTAGTATCAGTGAATTTGCAATTGTTACTGGTTTGAATTATAATGGTAATGTAAAGGACTTTACATATCCGGACTCAAAAACCAGTAGGTTAGTTGAAAGATATTTTCTTGATACTAAATATAATGTTAACAAACAAAGATTGGTAGACCGGTTTATGGTAGGTCAATGAAAAATTATTGAGGATGCCCTTCAGATGGCTATACTTTATTTTATCCATACATTTTTGTATTCTCAACTTGATAATACACCAATTCCTGGTGAAGATTTCTATATGGTGGAAGATGGTAGTTACCAACAGTTTCCTTGGGGTATAGTTGCTTTTGAAAAGTTAATGAAATCTTTTCGTAAAAAGTACAAACCCTCCAAAAAGTTGTATTGATTGAATGGATTTCCATATGCACCTAATATATGGATTTATGAATGTGCTTCTACGATAAAAATCGATATTGCTGTCAAAGAAGGAAACGATATACCGAGAATTTGCAACTGGCAAGTTGTTGGTTTGAAGCCCAAGTTTGAGTTTTTTATGGAAACAATTTTTTCAGAGGTAATTAATTCAATACAACATTCTTAATTATTTAGTTTTATTATGGCATACAACTTTAATATGTTTATTGTCATTAATTAATTGTTATTTTTTTTAGATTGAATGTTCTAACATTCAGCCAACTCCTGAGGAAATATCATCTCTTGGATTACCAGATATCAATTATGTTCCTCCAAACCAATCAGTTTCATCAATTTCAGATAATGATGATGTGCATCCGGAGGAGGTTTCTGGTTCTGAAGACTTCACAACAAAATCTCCATATATTTTGTTAAAGAGAACATCAAGAGGTGTTCATGTAGGAACAACAACACCAAAACGCAGGAGAATAAAGATTGCACATCCACATAAGTATGATCTATCAAGACTTTCAAAAGCATAAAAGGAACCAGATCAGCAACCAAATCATTCATTCCAAAATTCAGAACCACAACAAAAAGAATCTGAGAATGTAACTGGTGTTGGAGTTTCTCCAAATTCATTCAATGAAAAAACAAGTTTGGGCAGTTCAGAAATTGATGATTTGAAGAAGTTCATAAAATCTTATGTACGTAATCAAGCAATTTAAACTCTTATATGTTTTAGTGTTACTATTTATTATATGTTAATTTTGATTATAGGTTGACCAAATATTTGGAGATCTTGATAGTAAAGTTGAAGCTCTTGAGGCATTAATAAAGAGTAACCATTCAGAATTGTTGATAGCTATTGCTGCAAGAGGAAACAAATCTGAGAAGGTGATATTTTGATTTTTTGTTATTTCTTTCTGATTTTCTAAGTGACGTTTTTATAAAAAAAAAATTGAAGGATACGGGAGGAGTCTCATGCCACACATGATGGATGATTCTGTGGCGAAAGAAAATGTTGGTACACAATTCAATTCTAGTAAATCTAATAAAACAACTGTTTCACATAAGCATATGGATTGTGCAACTGTAGACGATGTTGCTGAAAAACAAAAGGTATCTTCTGAAGATGTAACAAAGATATTTAAGTATATTATACTTAATTTATTTGAAGATACCTTAATATTTTTGTGCATTAGAAAGTTTAATAAAGTATTTTTTGTATGTTTGATATTATAATCCATCAATTTTTATATCTAATTGTGTATCATTGATTAACTAATTGTTTAGTTTTAAAATATAAAGGATGATCTAAATCATGTATTTGATGTATACTTTAATTTATAAAATTGATTACTTTATTTTTTAAGTATCACTGACTGCACAACGCACATTAATAGAATAACTCTAATCATCCGATTGTTTTACCAAAGCATACGAATTTTGCAACTGTTGATGATGTTGCTGAAACTGCAGTGGAGGTTGGAAAATAAACAGAAAATGTAATGAAGGTAATAAAAAATTTGATACTTAATACACTGATTGATACTTTATTATTCATATTCTGCAATAAAGTATCTTTTCAGATGGTTGATATCTTATTCCATCAGTTTAATAAAGTATTTTTTTATGCTTGATACTCTAATCCATCAATTTTTATATGACAATTGTGTATCATTGATTAACTAATTGTTTAGTCTGCACAACGCATATTAATAGAATAACTCCGATCATTCGATTGTTTCACCAAAGCATATGAATTTTGCACCTGTTGATGATGTTGTTGAAACTGCAATGGAGGTTGGAAAACAAGCAGAAGATGTAATGAAGGTAATAAAAAATCTGATACTTAATACATTGATTGATACTGTATTATTCATATTCTGCAATAAAGTATCTTTTCAGATGGTTGACACCTTATTCCATCTTTTTATCTTTGAATACTGTATGTCATCATGAATCGCCTTTTTTTTACAGTAAAAAAAATATGATGTTATTAATCATGAATTTTGATTTATAAATTATTCTATAAATTTATTATTTTATTTTAAGTATCGCTGAGTGCATAATATATATTAAAATACAAACAGATATTATATTTGTTCAAATATTATTATTTATTTTAGATCATGGTGCTGACATATTGAAAAAACAAGTTGAAAAAAATTAGTATATTTTAACTTGCATAAGTTATTGAAAATATAGTGTGTTTGTTAGCTATTTGATATGACAGGATTCAACCTCATCGATCTCCTTCACACCTGAAAATGAAGGAATGACATTGGATGTCAACCAATTGGATGCAGTCATTCCTCTACAGCTTACCTGGAGTGATGATTTGTTATCGGACAGTCAGCTACCCTCTCAGCTTGGTGTCAGTGATGTTGATACCAAAACTCCTTCTCATCGTAACAGGATGTCTTCTAAGGTTTTGCAGTCTCCCCATGTGCATTCGTTTGAATCAACTGATAAGGGCAATGACAAAATAGACGATCATATCCGTTCATTTACTCTATTTGATGATTGCCGAATCACATCTTCTGTATCGCCAGATTTAATGCAAGAGTTTTTACATTGGATTAAAAAGTCACTCCTTAAATCACACGCCAATAAGTAAGTTTTTATCAATAATGTTTTTTTTATAAAATTGTTTTCTTAAGTAATTTTTTTTGAATTAAGATTATTTATTATAGGAAACTTGATGATGATAAATATAGAGGTAAATCTTTTAAAATTTGGCTTTGATTATATGGATTTTGTTGTCGCATTTCCTATTGACAAGAACTGATTTTATACCATGTCACATCCAATGAAATGTTGGACGGATCAGGTACATTATGCAAATTATTTAAATAATACAATATATAGATCGTTCATATAATTTAGAGATCTATTTACAAATTTATTTGTACCTATATTCAATCTTTATTTATTTTCAAAAGTGCAGATTTCATATTGTGTTGTTTTATATTTGTAACAACATCTAGATGTGATTTTTTATTATCTAATGAAGAAGTCAAAATTAAGAGGCTTGGATCAATACAGATACACTACAGTCAACTGCTTGTTTATGTCAGACATCAACATTGTATATAATAGGTATTATTGTGCACCTGTTGATGAATATCTGACTACACAACAACATATTGGCCGTGGTATTTCTATAGCTGGTTATAAAGGTTTATAAAATACATTATTAGTGGATTTTTGATACCTGCTTCGTTACCTTGGCATCTAGTTGATGAGGTTTATATTCCTATTAATTGTGGCAAAGATGTTCATTGGGTGTTGGCTGTGGTTGTTTTGAAGAAAATGTTAATACGTTTGTATTACTCAGCTTGTGGGTCAAGGAAAAGAGTGTCTCTTGAAGAGATTAATCATTTGTCTGTAATGCTTCCTAACTATCTACAGGATAACGGGTTTTTTTGATAAACAAATAGAATTAATTGGTTATCATTGGAGGCGTACAAAGACAAGGAAACAGGTGAACTGTTAGGTCCTCAACATTCATTTACAGTTGAATATGCGCAAGAGATTATGCAACAACAAAGTGATAGCCTGTATGTATTTGTGAATCAATTCTTTTTGTTTGAAAAAATGTTAGTTTTTAGATTTTCTTTACATTCAAATCCTTTTTAATATATCTTTTTTTTAGTGATTGTGGAATGTTCGTAGCTGCTTATGCAGAATATTTGAGCGACGAAATCAAAATTTCATCCGTTGGTCTTCAGAGCGACTATCTTCGCAACAGATACAGAACATTGTTATTGAAGTATGGCATGGACAAACACAAGGATGGATATGTTAGTCATAATGATGATCCAACAAAGCCAAAGGGCGAGTTTTCTAAACAGGCAGAAGATGCATTTGTTGATGTTGATTAGTTAGGCTTATATTATTTTTGAACTATTATTGGAACGAAATATTTTTTTGTTTTACATACTTTTTTGGTTCAATATTACTAAGCATTTTATAATTTTAATAATTTATTTTATCAAAATGCTGATGATACTATATTAAATTTTTTCAACAACATAACTGTTAACTTATTTACTAAATTATGACACATAATTACTTAGTTAAAATTTATTAATTATTTGATAAATACCAAGATATGAAACTATATTATAATCAGATACGAAGTAACAATAGAATTCTTATGTTAGTATCAAAAAATAAAATTAGTATATTATTAAATAATGTAAATTATTTGTGTTCTGAATAAGTAGTATCGTACAAGAGTTTGAATAATATACTTATATATATACAGTTAGTTTAGTTTATATTTTTGTCAACTTTTTGAATTTAATTATATTAGTTAATTTAATATCAGATCCATTATACGTTTACCATTTTATGTAATTGATATTAAACAAGTTGTAAATTTTT
This sequence comes from Solanum lycopersicum, assembly GCF_036512215.1. Classification (NCBI taxonomy): domain Eukaryota; kingdom Viridiplantae; phylum Streptophyta; class Magnoliopsida; order Solanales; family Solanaceae; genus Solanum; species Solanum lycopersicum. Next base: position 47,636,183 of record NC_090801.1, on the reverse strand, counting down.
ATAAATTTGTAAATATCTTTGCACATAATGCAATACAGTCAAAATTTGGTATATTTAGTATCAAATCAGATTTTGTAGCTTAAATCATTCACATGCTATTAAACACATCAAATAAAAAAAGTTTACATATTATTAGCAAATTAAAAATATCCAGAAACATTATTACACATCAAATAAACTAAAAAAAAATATAAATCAAGAATCTATTGGAAAGAAGGTACATGTTCTTTTATTATGACCTTCTTGACCAACGCCCACAACAATTCATTTTTGTTGTTATCTTTTCATCTGCATTTTTCTTTCTCTTTTTTCTTGGTCTCCCCGAAATCTTTTTGTATTTAGGTGGCAAAACAACTTCTTCCAAAACAGAGTCTGGAGCTTTCGATTCTCTTTTGTCTGACATTGGTTCTATTGAAATTGCATAAGTATTTGTTAATGCATCGTGTTTATAATAATCAGAGCAGTAGGGGTATACATCAGTTATATTCTTCTTCTTCAAGACAGCTATTGCATGTTGACAAGGTATCTCGTCATGCTGAAATCTCCCAAATCAACAAATTTTCCTCTCAAGACAAACAATGTATCTAATCCCACCTTCATACACTGAAAAAATAAACTCAGAAGATGCAACAACCTGCAATTTTTGAAAAAATAGAGACAGTCAACAAGTGTTTTTTTTTCATTTTTTGTTTATACATAAAATAATAAATACAAAACAAATATGTACCTTCATTTTTGCACTTTTTGATGCGTTTAAAACCAATATTTCTTCAAATCTTCTGCCCAATGTTTCTTTTGTATAAGAAGCTATTTTTCTATTTTTGTGATTCCAAGAACCAAATAGAATTCTAACTTCCTCCAAAAAAAAATCTATAATAGGTAGTTGTCGTGCATCAACAAGGCAACCACTGATACATTCAGCTATATTTGAAGTTACCATTCTCCTAGATTCACTGTTGCATGAGACCTAGCCATCTTTCATTCCCAGCATCTTGAAGATACTTTTTTGACTCTTTCATCTATTTTATCCAATTTAGCCATCAATTTTTTAAAATCATCCTTTCTATAAGTCTTAGCCATTGAATAAAACAGATCACTTAGAATGGTCCTGCTTCTCCTAAAGTTTAAACACACATTTTTCCAGAGGTGCCATATGCATGCAAAATGAGGAACAGTTGGACAAAAAATGCTCACACCTTTCTTTATGCTTTCATTTCTGTCAGATACAATACACATTTTTCCCTCTCACCAAATTCATTCTTAAATTGTTGAAAGAACCATGTCCATGAACAATTATTTTCTGTGTCAACTAGTCCGTACGCCAAAGGCAATATGCAACCTTAATATATAAACACAAAACAACATATACTAAATAACTACTTAATATTAAGAAAATAATAAAATAAATTCATAAACAACATGTCATACCTGTTTCATCAAGTGTACTAGCAGACACAAATGTACCTCGATAAGCTCCACTAAGATGTGAAGCATTTACAACAACAACTGGCCTACAGAACTCAAATCCTCTCATCATTGGTCGTAATGATATGAAAAGATACATAAATTCGTTGTATTCACACTTATGCATCCTCATATATGAATTTGGATACACAGTTTCCAACATATATATGTACCTTGGCATGTTTCTGTAGCCATCAGTAGGTTTACCTCTTATAAGTTTCAATGCACGCTCTTTTGTGCGCCATGCTTGTCGATAAGAAATCTCAACGCCATACATTTTCCTGTTATAATCAATTATATCGCTCGGAGTATGTTTTCTTTTATGATTCCTTAATTTAGGCGCTGTCATACCACTAACAAACCCAACTGTGGATTGTACCTTGCTTAATACCCTATCCCTTAATGGACATGTATGTTCACTAATAAAGTATCTCACTATGAATTTTTCTGAATTCTTTCTAACAGATGCCTTCAATTTCTAACAACAATCATTTGAATGACAAACTAATACGTAGCTGCAATAAAAAAACATATATTGACTATTTGCTAAGATTGACTTTTTTAATAAACAATATATATATATATATATATATATATATATATATATATATAGACACACACACTTTATTTCATTTTCACAATATAAATGATACTTTATAATAACTATTTCACATCTTTATAACTTTTTCTGTAAATTGATCAGAACTATTACATTTACTGGTTTAAACATTCAAAATGTGACAAAACTTATTACGACCAAATCGTATTACACAAAACACTACACACAACATATAATATTGAAAACCAATTATATATTATTAAAAATATTAACATATAAATTGAAAACATACCTTTTGTTATCAGATCTTTTAACTTTAAAATTGAAACTATTCTTTATTTTGTAATTTCCATTACCACCTTCAGAGTTGAGTTATCATTATACATTTGATTCTCTTACAGAAATGAATTATTGGTGTCTGATATATACTTATCAACATCCATTTCCGGTATGTAATATGCATAATCAATTGATGATTCAACAATATTGAGAGCCTTTGCATCGTTTTTTTCACCCTCAAAACACATGATGACACCTGTTGTTGCATCGAAATTTATTATCTCTTCAACACCTTTATCTGAAGTATCAATGCATAAAGGATAAGTTCCGAACCCAGCCTCATGATTCTTAATTTCTACATACAATTTTACACCCATATCATTCTGAATACACAATGGAGACGAATTTCCTTCAACAACATATCTAATCTCTATATTTTTTTTCGATTCGTCAATACCCAACTCAGCCGCAATTGTTGAAATAAGATTCATGAACGAAATATTTTCACCAACCACTATCCCATCACTTTTGTATCGCTCATACATAAAATCACTTTCCCATATTCCAGAATGTCGCAACAAGATCGAAATATTCATATTTAAAAATTCAGAATTGGCGTTCCAGAGATTTTTTACGCAAAATAATTTTATTTTCTGATTCTGAATTTGACTTTTTAAATATTATTAAATTGAATGATGAATTAATTTAGTACGTTGTTATGCAGTTTTCACGGTAAAATTATTACAAGATTAACATAAATCAAGGGAAGGGAAATCTGTTACCCTTGATTTTCGCACTAACAGTTATATCCGTCCATTTATATTTAAGTATCATTTTTGTTTTATAAAGTATCCGAAATTCTTAAAAATAACAGATTTTTGGTAAATATTGATTTTATAGGGATAAAATGTAATTTATCATTTACATTATATCATTTGCCTAATTTTTACTTTTTAAATTCCCAACCATTTCATAATTTTCGAGCCCAATTCCTTTAAGGGCAACTTTCACATATAGCAAACAAAAAATTCATATTTGTATGCTATTGCAAACTTTGCATAATTGTTCTTCATAGCAAACATAAAACTGTATAATTTACTATACATATACAATTGTATAATTCGCTGGCTTAAATTGTATAATTCGCTGGCCTAAATTGTATAATTCGCTGGCCTATTTCGCTGCAATTGTATAATTTATTTTGCATACAATTGAATCGAATTAAAATGTATGTATATTGCATAATTATAAGTGTATAGCAAGAAGATATATGTTTTTCTCGCTTTTACAAAAACAGAAACACAATATATACACTTCTGTTGTATAAAGCTAGAGAAAATTGTATTTTACTGCAATTGTATAATTCGTTGGCCTTTTTCTCTGCAATATTTGAAGTAAAATGTTTGTAAATTGTATAATTAAGTGTATAACACGAAGATGTACATTTTTGCATGTGTATATACAATTTCCTCTCGCTTTATACATAAAAGAAACAGAATTATACACTTTTGTGTATAAAGCGAGAGAGGCGAGCGATAATGGAGAGTGGCGAGCGAGATTTTTGGGAGAGAGATGCTAGCAAATTTTAGCTAATGTTTGCTATGGAGCACAATTAAATCAAACCCTAGCTATTCTATTTAATTTAGGTTATTAGTTTGCTATTATATACAATTTTCCCTTCCTTTAATCCCAAGAATTCAAATCCCAACCCAATTAATCATTCCAGCCCATCCCCCTCATTAGCTCCAACCCAATTTTCAGCACCTTACTCCAGCCCAATTATTGAGCCCAAAAATTGACCCGACCTAACCCCCTTTTTCTTCTGCACCAAAAGAAGACCCAGATTCCCCTTCTGTTCATCCCCGTCACGGAGCAAACAAATACGACGAAAATCCGTCGCGTGGGCGACACCCGCGCGCGCAGGCGAAGCATTGCAATCCTTTGTCCCTTTCTCCTTTCTGCGCTTGTACGATTCCAACAGCACCTCCAAGCCTGCAGGATCGTCCTTGAGGATGCAGGATGACGCTACGTCGAGCTCCAAGGACGGGAGGTTGATCACACTCGTCCGCGTCCCTTTCAACTTTTGGGATTTTTGGCCAAATTTTGGGATAATCTGGTACAGCCCAACTGTTCCTTGTCCTTGGGAGTAATTTGAATTTGGATTGGGCATGAGATTCGCGATTCGAAAACCCTAATTTCTTCTCCTATAAATACATCCTTATCGTTCTTGAATAGGGATCTTTTTTTTTTTGGGTGAAGAATTAGGAAAAACTCTTAAGAGTTATAAGTATATTTCGGAAATTTTAGTGAAAATCTCTTAGGCAGAAAACAGAGAAGAGAGGGGAGGAAGATTTTGAGTTGAAAAATACATATTGGAGAGTTACAGAGGATATAGTAAGAAAAGAGACACAAGATACAGAGTGATATTTGAAAGGCACACTCTATATAAGTCGAAATTGAGGTGAATAGAAAGCCGAAAGATAGAGGAGGAACCGGTGTTTCTTTTTGAAGGTTGAGTCGCAGGGCCTTGGATCAAGATTTTTGTATTCCTTCTCTTTCATTCATTGTTCTTTGAAGTTCATCGAAAGCTCCTTGTGTTGGTTGGAATCATCCTCGAGCTTGCCTACGCCCAACTCGCTGCTCCTAAAAAGGTAAATTCCTTTTACAATTCTTAAACTATCTTGGTTGAGATGTTGTTTAGTTCGTAAGATCTGAGCTCAGTTCTAGTTACCTCCTTCAGTATTCAAGTTTATTTTGCTGGCTGTGTTGTTTCTTACTTCGTTTTGACTAAGTATGATATCTGGGTTTGTGTTGTTAGAGTTCTTTGGTTCTTGTGTGTCCTTACCATCCTCGGTCAAATGCGCGAATTAAAATTTGTAATGGTTTAATCTTATTTTGGTATTTCCTTTACTCTTCATTTTTAATGTGTTTACTGGAACAAACCGGATCATCTTAGTTATCAGAAGATTTGTTCTTTTCAGTCCTCAAAATTTTCATATCTGTGTTATTTTGTCTCATATCTGTGAATGTCAAGGTCCTTTTTTATTCATGTCTACAAATCATACGAATTTCCGATGTATGTATTTAGCGCTTTTCTTGCCGTTATGTCCATGTGCGAAGTGTCTTGCCTCTTGGGTCTGCAATATGAGTTAAGCCGAGTGTGAAAGTGTAAATTGAATGTAGTATGTCCACCGTTTCAGATTGCTATTGCCAAGGCCCAAGAACCTGATAAAATCGACGTGTTTCTCCTTTGGAATAGCAAATCTGTTTGCTTATAGTGCCTTCTGTTGGTTTGTGTTTTGTATGAACCATAATAGCCTGATGTTTGCTTCTCGCCCATTCATTTAGTTCCGTGTTATTTCCTTTGGTATTCCGCCCCCATATTTCCCTAATAATGTTTGAGAGTCACTTGCCATGCTTTTTTTAAGCGATTTGAATATTATCCTCCTGTTCGTTTTTCTGGGAGTGAGGTGTTTTTTTTGTCTCTAGTTTTCTCTATATGTGCTAGTATATGTTTATGTCATTGTTAGTCTTAAGGGGTGGGTTCTAAGTCGTAATATTTGATTCTCTCTGTTAATCAGCATGCCTAGTTACTTGCGATGAGTCCGAGTACTTTCCGAAAAGATGAGTAGGGTTAACAATGAACTGCTTATTTCAAATTGTCTAAATGCTCGCCGAGTGCCCCTCCCTGCTCAAGCTTCTTCTTTAAATATTGCTCTCATCAGATTTTGTTTTGTATTTAATGTTTCTTACTGTGAAGCAGCTAATGAAAGGAGAACAATTTTAATGTATGCATCTAAGTTGTTTCGACATCATGACCTTGGCTGTCACGTCCCTCCCTTTCTATGTTTGTTTTCTCACTACTTGGAAAAAATTTGGGTTTATCTCCGTCCCCCCCCCTCCCTCTTTCATCTAGGCGTTAATGTTTAAACGGGTTACTATTTATGAGTCGATTCAACATGGTTTTCAAATATCTTGCTTTTCTTTGTACATTTTAATCTTGTTAGAAATGGTTTAAAGTTATTTGTTATCTTTTAGGGTCATGTTCCTGCCTTTTTTTTCTGTAAGTTAAACAGTTGGTTTAAATTTCAATTAGCTTTCTAGGCAAGACTCTCCCGTATGTGCCCTTGTTGTCAACATGTTTTAGCTATTTTAAGTGTGGGTGTATTCCTTGTAATTATGTCCGCTTTGGTTACTTTCGGTACCATTTCTTGCTAATGATAAAATAAGTCACTTTTTTGTTGCTCACAGTGAGCCCATCACGCTATCAGTTTTGGGGGGGGGGGGGGGGGGGGGGGGTATTATTATTATTGTTATTTGAATGCAAATATTAAGTTTTTTCTTTTGCTATAGATGTGTATTAATTCCTTTGTCATCCTTGTGTTTGCATATGAATATGTATGAGTTCATCATGAGCTTCCTCCCGACATTACTAGAAAGCGATAAAGACCCAAGTTCTCCCTTTATCGAGTCAATCTCAAAAAGATGGCGTACTAATTCCTAAGCCGGAGAAAATTCAGATGAATTCGGAAGCTAAAGAATTTTGGGATCAAGACGCCCAGAATTGTTTTTTCTAAATTTTGTATTTCGGGGGCTTAAGCCCTTGTCGTCTTTATTTTCTGTAATTTATTACTTATTATTGTAGTGTTAGTTTAGGACAGGTACTATTGAAATGGGCCAAAGGTTCAAAACCCATTGGGTGCAACTATCGGTCTAGTAGGACAGATAACCCAGATTTGGACTCAACTCTCTCTCTCTCTTGTTTTCGTTTATTTTTCTTTTATTTGTCGGTAGTTTTAAGGTTAGAAACTACAAATCCTCGCAAGACGCCGCTATATTTCAACTATTTAAACTAAATCGATCGACTATAAAAGAAAGACTTAAAAAATGACCTAAAATAATTTAATGAAGTAAATAGTCCATCTAGATAATAGTTTCAAGTATTTTTGCATTTTTAACAAATCTTCAAGTCAAATGAAAGGATTCACTTATGTAATAAGATTAATACTTATTTTCAAACAAACTTCAAAAATTTTCTCATCTCAAAATTAAATTAAACAATTATTAGCCAAATAAGCTAGTTGTCGGAAAATTACATTAGTGGGTATTTTAGGTGTTGTAAAACCTTCCTAAAATATAAATGAGAATCTTCGAACCCCTTTTAAGTTTTTAAAAAATCATTTTTTCTGTTTAATTCTTTTGGAAACATAGCTTTTCTTGAATTTTCTCAAAAATTAAGTGGCGACTCGAAAAAGTCGAAAACATAAAAGAAAAATATTTTCCGAGAACTTTTGAAAGTTATTGTAAGTTCCTTTTAAAAGATAACTCCTTATCCAACCAATATCACAGTAAAATGTTATGAGGATTTTATTTCGAACTGCCAGGGTAGAATCTGGGTTGGGTAAAAAATGTGGTATTTCGGCTTACTAAACTTTTTAAGCCATGAAAACATTTCCTTTCACTTCCAAACCAGAAAGAAAGCTTAAGAGAGGGTTCATATGGAGTTTATGCATGATGAAGGTTAGTTTTTGATGAATACTTCCATAAAAGATTTCCCCCCGTGCCTAGAAACGTGATCTTTACACATGACAATCGTTTTTCCCTTCTATTCACTGTGTTTGAATCTATAAGATATAAATTTGTAAATACTCATGTTTCTTCAAGTTTTTCACTGGGTTAACTAAGGTAAACATCTCAAAACTCTTTTATGAATTTCTATGGACGTTCCGACAAGTTGGAGAAATATGGAAAATCTGCCGATTTAAGATTAATTGTGAAGTATTTATAGGTATCTACAAGCTCTGTACATATAGTATTGCGAAGCTTAGAACATACGGACAACATTCTTGAAGGAAATTACGATCTTTCGAGCGCATTGGAAAGGTATGTTAAGGTTATTCCCTCCATTCGACATGTTTACTTAGATCTTGGGAGTGATATAATAGGGTAGTTAATGTTGCGTGATCTTGTAGATGTAATTGCGAGTGGTTGGATGATTGAGTGGTTATAAACCATCATTTTAGGGACTCATAGTCTGTTAAGAACGATACTAAGTTAAGTTGACGTGGAGAATATTTATATATATTGTTTATAGCTAAATTGCTCGCCTTTTGCCTATTCAATTGTTTGTTGTAGCCCTTGGGGCTATTGTGGTTAATTGTTGAGCTATGATCTTCCTATGGGGGCTATGATGCTGTCTACTAGGACTACGCTATTGCCAATGAGGTCTATGTGTTGCCCACAAGGCTATATTGATTCCAACGAGTGTTATGTGTTGCCTATAGGGCTATTTTGATGCCAAAGACGGCTATGTGTTGCCTATAGGGCTATGTTGATGCAAGGGAAGGCTATGTGCAGCCCACAGAGCTATGATGTTGCCTAAGAGGGCTATACACTGCATGCGGGCTATATCGCTGCCAAAAAAGGTATGTGACTTCTTACAAAGACAAGGGGCTACCGATAGGGGTAAGCAGATTGATTGACACCTTTTGGACTTTTGGTGGCCTAGGTAGGTGGTGAGCTTATGAGGTCTTGGTTAGGTTGTTGTTTGATCATTTTTGTATTTTTTTTTTATTTAGTAGTGGGTTAGCATGCTTATCTAAATTTTGATTTCCTTACGTGATTGCTTTTGGTATATTATGATACTTGCTCATTATTCTATAGCATTTCATGCTCGGTACATTATTTTGTACTGACACCCCACTGTCAGGGGTGTTGCATTCAATACATACATGTCCCAATACATGACCCAGTAGACTTCCTCATCAACAAGATTAACATTTATATGATTGTTTTACGAAAAAATATAGTAAAAGATAAATGACTAAGTTTCAAAAAATCAATAAATCTTATGATTTAAGAAAAAATGATTTTCCAAGTTACAGAGTCGCCACTTGATTTTTTAAAAAATATCAAGAAAAAATCTTATAATTATTTTCAAAAAATTTAAACAGATAAAATCAGTTGAAAAAGGGTTCGAAATTCAAATGTGTGTACATTCCAAGAAGGTATTAGGACCTCGGAACGCCCGCTAACTCGCGGTTGACCCGAGATTTGACTAAAAATGGCTTTTCAATAATTATGAAAACATATTAATTCAGAAAAAAATCCCATTTTTTATTTTAAGGTAAATAAACTTAAAAGAGATTTTTTTAAGGGAAGTAAGTCATAGCGCACTACATCTAATGAAATAAAATAAAACTAGATAAAGAAAAAATAAATATTATAATTTTTAACATAAAAGGATAAATGACATTTTTTCCGTGAATTTAATCGAACAAAAATCAATGCAAAGAAAGGTTAGTTAGACAAAAAAAAATCAAATACAATAAAAGGTAAGATGAGGTTATAAACTTGGGCCTTCTCCCAAAACTTGTGCCAAAGCAAGTTGTGTATACATAATTGTATACAGATGTATACTAAGCGTATTTCAAATGTATACAGCCTTCTCTTGATCCTCTATACCTGCATTTTAATTTGCAGCCATGTATTCACAGCAACTCAACATGTATATCAATTATTAGGTCTGTATATCATGTATACAGAATGTATACTGCACATATACAACTTTCTTTTGAGCCTTTTTGGAATCTGAAATTCAATTTCCAACCCCTAGCATTTCACATTCTTCCCTGTACACCCATGGTGTGGCTGACTCAGTGACGAGAGGTGTAAACCTCTATGGCTCGATTCGGGAATGCAAATGGAAGAACTCCATTATGGACTCGAAGAGATTCATACAAGAAAGGAAAGAAATGATATTAGCCTATGAATCAAACAAAACAAATGAGAGAATAAAGTAACTCAAGTATTTTAAGATTTAAGATGAAAACCGAAATTACTACTAAATCACAATAAAAGATGACTCGAAACAAAGCTGAATGAACTACTATATGTCAACCGACACTTAACGATAACAAGAGTTAAGGAAGCAAACATTTAAAGCCTATACATGTAACACAGTAAACAGTGACTCCAAACACAAATAAAATAAACTAATGACAAGCAACATGACAAAGGAATATGTAGGCAAGCTTTGAGCAATACACTGTATATTTTCATAAATGCAACACCTAAATTGTATACCACTTCCATATCAATAAGAATGGTCAAACATTTCCACTAGAAAAACAAGAATAGGCAGAGATGAACCATGATTTGTAGATATTCATACACCTTAAAAATGACACAGTAAAAGCAAAATAAAATAAAATTTGAACCAACTAATATAAGATCAAAATGGCATATGCTTAATTTACTATACCTGTGTTATGCTAAAAATGACCAAGGAAAACATGCACCATTGAAAGCATAGCCACTTAAAATTAGACGAATCTCCTTATGATATATTAAAATAATCAACGGTAGTGATAGCTAAATAGTGAAGACAAACCGTGACTAAATGGAAAGCTTATGTCATGAGGATTAAGATACAACATAATACTAAGAAAAGGTAACAATATATTTATGTTTAGAATAAAATTAAACATTTTAAACTAGAGCTAAAGCAGTAGCCAAAAAATAGTAAAAGTATCATTGTTTTTGCTAAAATTAGGCATGAAAACAATGAGAGGGGATTTTTCCTTTATCTCTTTTTTTTCAAGCATATTCCACAGTTTCAAGCAGAGAAGAAAACAATAGTAGGCAACAAAACACACCAGATGATTTTAACACAATTTTGTGACATATTTCTGATAGAAACCGAACATGCTTGCAAATGACGCCAAACTATCTCCAAACAGGATTTACACCCAGATGTTTACTCATATACAAAGAAAAGATATTACTAGCTGAAACTTGTTAACCAAGTCCTAATATACGAAAATCCAAACAAAGTTAACACATGAACGAGAACTCAAGATAATATATCATAAACAGAATGACATAGAAGAAACTGAATTTAAATGAAAAAAAATAAAGGGTCTACCTCTTTTGGGCAGCGAGCTGAGATGGGAATGAGCGGAGGATTAATGATTTCATTACCACAACGACATTCCAATGAGCTTTGCAAGAGGCGAGCACAAAAGAAAATCTCTTATCGATTCTTGCTTGAGTATTACTACTAATTTTTTTTATGTATGTATTCTTGTATTCATATTTCTTTCAAAACTTTGTTCTCCCTATGATTCTCTCTAAAGATAGCCTAATATTTCTTCAAATTTCTCTTAACTCTGAGTCACTCTCCCTCCAAGAAAAAAAGATAACAATCGATTTATATATGGTTATAAGCATTGTTTAATGGGGGAAAATCGAGAGGGAGAAAAGGTGAATTTGAAATCCAAAATTCGAATCCTCCAAGAAATAAGGCTGCCGTTTGAATTTCTGTAAGAAATTGTACAATCCCTTCAACGGAAACAAGAGGAGAGACGCTCGATTCTCGAGCATGGACGAGTGAGCACACGAGATCTTGACACCTAAGAATTCTCCAACATTCTAAGTTCGACAGGAGAGAGGAGGGAGACGAGTGTGCTGCTGGACTTGGGTCGCGTTTCTGAGTTTTGATTTTGCACTGGATTCGATGGGTTCTTCGCACCATGATAGTTGGAGAAGAAGAAGAACAGTATGTGTCGGGTCGTCTTGGTGTGTTGGTATTTCTAGAAATATTTAATAGGGAATGGGTTTCTCAAATTGTAATAGTAATGGGCTCAATTTCCAAATTGTTTTGTTAGTGGGTCAAGGTTTGGGCCTAAGTTGACTGAAAATTTCAATTGATGACAGGTTAGGTTGATAATAGGATGAATTAGATATTTAGGATTAAGAACTTAGCCGATCAAATTTAATGAGCAAATTCGATTAAAACTTCAATAAGATGAATTAAGATCAATTGATTAACAAGCTTCTTAATTTTAACAAAATAAAATAATTAAACTTTATATGTAAACTAATTAATTCAAAAATATTAACTATTAGAAACTAAGTGACAGAATTTTAAGCAAAACTAATTTTTTTAGATGATTTTTAAATATTCATAAAATATATTAATCATATACAAAATTATATAAAAACATATATATTACTTAAAATTATATAAAAAAATAAAATTAATTGGGATAATGCCCAAGTACCCCCTCAACCTATGCCCGAAATCTCAGAGACACACTTATACTATACTAAGGTCCTATTACCCCCCTGAACTTATTTTATTAATGATTTTTTACCCCTTTTTAGCCTATGTGGCACTATCTTGTGGGTCCAACGATGGTTGACTTTTTTTTTCCAAACTAGTGCCACGTAAGCTAAAAAAGGGTAGAAAATTACTTATAAAATAAGTTCAGGGGGGGGGGGGGGGATAATAGGACCTTAGTATAGTATAAGTGTGTCTCTGCGATTTCGGGCATAGGTTGAGGGGGTACTTGTGCATTTTCCCAAATTAATTAAAAGTAACTTTTTTTTTTGAATTTTATAAAAACTAATCATTTCAAAACATTTGGAATTTAAGAAGCTTGATATGATTAATTTATATTGGGGTGGGTCAAAATTGGGTGTCAACAATTATCCCTTATTTTACTTGGATTGATACAAGAAATTCGAGGAAAAGGAAATTGACCAAACTAATCTTGACCGACCACATTATTCATATTTAGGAAAAAGGACTTGGTACGTACTTCAAGAATTATGGCCGAACACTGAAAGTGGGCTTCCTACATATTCAGGCTATATGAGAATTTAGGTCACTTGTAATTCAATATGCTTGATTTGTTATACGAATTTTGAAAGAATTTGAAAGTCATCTTGATACAAAATTATGAAGGGACCGACTGCTCGAGAATAAGATTTAAGAGAGAATATTGGAATACAATCGAGTTTTCAACACTGAGCCCGCCTACATATCCTTAGACCTTAGAAATCATGTTGTTTGTAGTTTGACTCGATCGGTTGAAAATGAAATCTCTTATGTAAGATAACTTTTGGTTATGAAAGAGTGACAAATAAATTGAGTATGAAAAGAGGTTTGCAACCTCTCAGCCATGAATGTGACATGTTTCACACCCATAAGTAAGAACTTGCACCAGACGTAATTTCCTAATTTCATAGAGAATTGTCACTTGGATTGGAAAGTTGCTTCCGGTGAACATCAAGAATTTTTTGAATGCAAAACCGAAACCAAAAACCCTAAGAAAACCCACACGCCTTTGGATACGGGGTGGTTTGATTGTGGTGAAAGTTGCTCCTCAATTTGCGTCCTAAGAGTTTGATACTCATCTTCGGACTATGTCCTAGTTTGCTGCTAAGAAAACATTCCACGTTGTGCTGCATCTTTATTGATGTCGTCCGCACCTATAGTTTGATTTGATAAATTCATCTTCTTGGATGCTCTCGACAAAGACTGAAACAACTAGTTAATAGAAAATGTAATTGGAAAAGTGGTAGAATCTCTTACGATGCTTTTCAGTTACTTTTGATGCGAAAGATGTCATGTAAATATGTTTAATATATGTTGCTTTGGAACACATTGTGTCTGTTACAACTCATGATTTGTTGAGAATTCGAATTTCATTGCTTATTTTCTGCATGGTAAACTCTGATGATCTCCGCAACAAACTAGCTAGCTCAATAATTATCCAATAGTAAGGAGGTGGATGACTCAGTGATTATCCAACTCTAACAAGGTGGATGGATCAATGATAATACTATTGTAATGAGGTGGATGACTCGATAATAGTACTACTTTACGAGGTAGATGGCTAGATAATATTCCAACTGTAACGAGGTGGACAACTCGATAATATTCCATTTGTAACGAGGTGGATGACTCGATAATAGTCCAACTATAATGAGGTGGATGACTCGATAATGTTCCAACTGTAATGAGTTGGATGACTCGATAATATTCCAACTGTAATGAGGTGGATGACTCGATAATATTTCAATTGTAACAAGGTGGATGCTCGATAATATTCTATCTGTAAGGAGGTGGATGACTCAATAATATTCCAACTATAATGAGGTCGATGCTCAATAATAGTCCAACTATAAAGAGGTGGATGACTCGATAATATTCCAACTGTAACGAGGTGATGATTGATAATATTATAACTGTAACAAGGTTGACGGCTCTATAATATTCCATCTGTAACGAGGTGGATGCTCGATAATATTCCAACTGTAATAAGGTGGAAGGATCGGTAATATTCCATACGTAATGAGGTGGATGCTCGATAATATTCCAACTATAACGAGGTGGATGGTTGATAATATTCCAATATAACTAAAAAATAGGAACCTGAAATTGAAAAACATATATACGAACCACTTATGAGGTGGATCGCCCAACAAAACTATATGTGAAAGTTTTTGATCGGCCAATCAAAACACATAATCCACTTATGGGGTGCATACCCAACAAATTGGAATTTTGACTCTAACATTGTGAAGAAACACGTATGCCTGAATTGTTAAGTGCCAAACATACTAAAAACTGAATTGACGTATATGCACGTCATGACTATGATTCTCTCTTTAAAAGATATAATTATCAAGGTGAATGATTTATTTCTTCACACGACGATTAAATATACTCTTGTCTTCCTTGACAAAATCAACAAGATTCGAGTTTATTGCAATTATTTTCAATCATTACCGAAAACTTATAATGATTTGACAACTTTGACTGTCATGGAGATATGCGATCACCAACATCTTTCTAATGTGATGGACTTGTTGATTTTTTCCCTTGCATCACTTCCAAGATATTGTCTATTTTGACATCTTCAGATTTGATGTTGATTTCACATATGATTTTGATTTTATCAATACTATCACCTGCAAAGCTCGATACCAAACGTTAATATCGATGATAAAGTAAAGATTAACAATAAAGTTGAAGAGTTATATTGAGTCATTTGATTTATCGAGATTAGGATATGATGAGCACAATTGTAACTTTGATCATGACTCGTCACTAGCGATCCTCCAACACTTTGTTTCTTACAACTTTGAAAGAATCTATTATGTTTGGCTTTAATATTTCTGCAACATAAAAAGAAACTTGTTTATTAATCACTTGATACAACGTAATGAAATGAAGATAAAATGAGATGAAAAGTTTTCTATTTATATTTGATAAGGCCACGAGAGGCGTAAATCATGTCTTTTTCCACGCTCGACAGCTTTGCCATAACCATTTTTGTGACTTCGTTCCTGCGTTCAGGGACGATTCCTAGCTTGAAAGACTGATGTGTTGGTCTTGTCTCCATATTCCTTCTTGCAGTTGGCTTACACACTCGGTCGTCCTTTGTAATACAATCTTGATAGAATTTTTTAGGACTTCCCTAAAAAACATGACCCGGTCTAAAGTATAGAAGAACTCTCATAACTTGCTTTGTTATTTCCGATCTTACTCATTTTGGAATTTTGAGGCCTATCCTCAGAATTCTATCCAGTCTGCCTCAATAATAATAATAAGTATAAGATTTTTAACAAATGACATATTCGTGTGGAACTTTTTAGATCATCTCAAAAATTTTGTCCAATTGCACATTTCAACATGATTTTCAACTCGATTCTCTATAAAATGTCATCTAGTAGAATTTTGAGATGCACTCCAAAATCTACCTAGTTGCATTTGGATATTTCAGTCTTGACTTGTTGAAAAAGTCCATCTTCGAATGAATTTTTGAGAGCCTCTCAAAGATTTTGTCTAAGTTTCCATGATAAAAAGAAATCAAAATCTTGTTGGGAATATGACCGAGCCATTGTGGCGCCTACTTATCCCGTTGAAGCAGGAATCAGGTCAAATGTAGTTCCCCCTCAAAGCAATATTAAGAAATTTACAAAGAAACTGATCGAGGCCGACATAGGCCGCCTACGTATCTCATTCTTGAGAATTCAGGTCAAATGTAGTTCAAATAACAAAGAGAATATTGAAAGTTGAATAAAAGGATGACTGATGCCGACATAGGCCGCTTACGTATTTCATTCTTGAGAATGCTGGTCAAACTTAGTTCTTACAAGGAGTATGCAATAAAATAGAAAGAAAGAGATTTGATGTACCGTGGTTTCATGGTACTTTCAATGTTTTTTCCTCAATTTTAGTGTGTGTTTAAAGCCTTTTTGTAGTAATTTTAATGTATTTTTACATGTGTTTGCAAGAAAGCTGTCTATAACAAAAATGCATAAGACTGTGCTGGAATCAGTGCAGAAGTTATGACATATAAAGCCATCGACGGTCCGTCGACCCATCGACGGTCCGTCGACCCATCGACGGTCCGTCGGTGGTGATCGTTGATTGGAGGGTAAAGCATTTAGAAGCGACTCAGGGAAATCTGACAAAGAGTGGGGCTACGGAAGGATCGACGGTCTGTCAACTGATCGACGAATCGTCCTGGGAAACTGTTGTTTCTAACATAGAGTAGTCCCAGTACCCGACTTGAAGAAATAACTATGTACGGAAGGACGGAGGCATTGACGGACCGCAAGTGAGATAACGGACCGTGCTGTTGGTTCGTCAATATAGAGAGGATGCAAAAGTGAAAGATGAAGAAAAAGTAAGTGTAGACCGATGGAGGTAGTCGACGGCCGTCGTTCCATCGACGGACCGTATCATCAACTAAAGATGTAGTTTGGATAGATTTTCCTTATTTAGAACTCCTTTTAATTTAGGACTTTATTATCATAAATAGGGTTAAAAACCTAGTTTTTGGGGTTAGACTTTTTATTATTTTTCATACTCTTGTTATTGGAAGTTGAACTTTGGATTTTGGGAATTACTTCAAGTTTCCGCAATCGATTCTTATAATTTTTTCGTCAATTGAAGTGATATTTCTGGATTTTCTTCAAACTTGTCAAAGTAAGTACATGAATTCTTGTTTAACAACCATGAATTCTGTAATTCTAAGCATGGGTAACTAAATTCACAACTAGGGTTGTGGGAACCATGGGTAATTAACAATATAGAACTATCTAAATAACAATTCTACAATAGGTTCTTCCATGTATTTATAAATTTTTTTGTTTAGAATTCTTTTTAACGAGTGCACACGTTAGAACTTGCCCTATTTCTACTTGTCGGACCAAGGAGGTAATTAATAGGAAAATAATTATCAACATAAATTTAGTATACACTATCTAATAGGCTAGTATCAATTGGTGCAAAGTAGTAACTTAGCCATACATTAAATATGATGCTTAATATGAGGTAAAATATAAGGTTTAGTAATTCAGCCACAAGTGGCAGATCAAGATACGGGGTGAAATTATCTAGTTGCTGGACCAAGGAATTAGATATACATGGCTTACCACTTTTCATGCAATACACTAGGAATGAATTGTTATAGCTAGGATTATCGCATTATGAACCTATGGGGAACACTTACACCCTAGTTTCTCTCATCACTTGATAAACACCAAAGTTTTAATCTTGCTACCTATTTACTTAGTATAATTTATCATTTTTGTTTCACAAAACCCCCCTTTTTATTTAAATGTTTTTGAAAAGGACTTGACTAAATAGACGAAATTGTAGATTAAAGTTTAGTCTAGACCATTTTCCTCGTGGGATTGACCCCAAACTAACAATTGATTTCTTTACTTGATACAACCGCTTATACTTCTTTAGGGAAGTATAATTTGAGCATATTAAATTTTGGCGCCGCTTGCGGGGGAAAGTGTATTTTAGATTAACTTTAAGCACATTACCGAATTTTAGTCAAAAATTTCCTAATATTACTTTTTCTTTTTGTTTTTGTCTCTTGAAGGTCTAGCTCTAGCGTATACCAAGTACACGGAGTCGAGGAGAACCAATACTTTCACTTGATCCAAAACTAAACCGTCCACTTCACAGAATGAACAATCCACACAATCCTGCTAATCTCGGTGATAAGATCAACCGTCAACTTACACTGCAGGTTGATGCCCATAATCAAGTGATGGTTGAGAACCCTTGTGAAGGTGAATTGAGGTGGCAACCTCCCGCCCCATGCCCTCAAGAGTACTATAGGGGAAATGTTAACATCACTGACTCTGACGGGCCACTTGTCCTACTGCCTCTACCACATGGTCATACTTTCGTAGTAACCAGTAGCTTGATGTAGATGCTCACCGCTAGAGGTTTGTTTTCGGGGCTACCATCTGAGGATCCACATGCTCACATCGCCAAACTATGGTCGGTGTGTAAGAGTTGTGTAGGGAGGCCTTACTTGGACATGGATGTCATTGGGTTAAGAGTGTTCCCTCTTTCACTGACGGAAGAGGCTACTATATGGTTTATTGAGCTTTCCTATAACTCGATTTATACTTGGAACCAATTGAGGGATGTGTTCCTAGCACTTTACTATCCGGTGTCTAAGAAGATCAACCACAAAGATAGGGTGAACAACTTTGTGGCATTACCAGGAGAGTCAGTAATCAGTTTTTGGGATGGGTTCACCTCATTCTTGAGAAGTGTCCCAAACCACCGCATTGATGATGAGTCATTAAAAGAGTACTTCTATAGGGGGAAAGATGATAATAATAAAGTAGTGCTTGATACGATTGTGGGTGGTTCTTATGGGGAGTGTACTTAGGCAGAGATCACTGAGAAGTTAGAGAAAATCTCCTAAAATAATAAAGTTTGGAGCAATAGGAAGTCTAATAGTGGGAGAAACACTTTTGCCATGCAAGCTACACATAACCCAGCGGCAGATGAGATTCGTGAAGAGATGACTCAAATTAGAATTGAGCTTCGATTAGTATTGAAACATGTCACCGAGGGTACGAAAAAATTAAATGCGTTGAACTATTTGGCTAAACCACCACTGCCGATTGATGAGTACTACTATGAGGAAGATTCTTATGCGGTGAATGAGCAAACGGGGGGTTTCTGGCCGAACGCTCAAGGCTCCAATCAAGAGAATTGGCGCCAAGGTCAAGGAAATCATGGTTGGAACTATGGTAATTACAATTGAGAGGGTCACTATGTTCGAGATGGAAACTACAACCGCGACAACAACTTGAACCGGGGTAACTATGGTAATAGAAATTATCGAAGTGGGCCCTATGTTCCACCTTAAATTGGGAAGTTGCTCCTAGGAATGGTGGAGGTAGTATTCTGCGATTTGAGGATATGTTGCATAAGATGATGAGGAGGTTTGATGCTAGTGATGAGCATGCCAAAAAGTTAAGAGGTGATTTATCTAACATTGGGGAAAAGATGGATGCACATGCAATCTCAAATGGCTCAATTGTCTTCTACTGTGAACCCACGCAAACAGGGTACTCTTCTTAGCACAACTGTTCAAAATCCAAAACATGATGGACACTGTATAAAAGTCACTACTCGAGGTGGTAAGCAAACCATTGATCCACCTATGCCGTCTGGCGTAGAAGATAAGATGAGGTAGTAGAAACTAGTGGTGAGTTGGTAAATAAAGCAATGAAAGAAGTAGAGATGCTCCAAAAGGTGACTCCCACTCAAAGACCACCACCACCATTTCCGCAAGGGTTGGTGAAAAAAAATGAAGATGGTAAATATCGGTGTTTTATTAATATGTTGAAACAGCTTTCCATCAATGTTTCATTGATAGAAACTCTTGAACAAATTCTCGATAATGCCAAGTTCATGAAAGATATGGTCACTAAGAAGAGATCGGTTAGTTTTGAGGATGATGATCGGATGCAATAGTGTAGTGCTATTGTTACAAGGTCTTTAGTGCAAAAGAAAGAAGATTCGGGTGCTTTCACTATTCTATGTATAATTAGGTTATTACAATTTGCTAAAGCATTATGTGATCTTGGGGCAAACATAAATCTCATGCCTCTCTCCATTTACAAGAAGTTGGTTTGGGTGACCCAAAGCCCACTGCAATGCGGTCACTGATGGCCGATCAAACAGTGAAGAGGCCTATTGAGATACTCCACGATGTGTTAGTAAAGGTGGATTCATTCATATTTTTTGTCGATTTTGTGATTTTTGACTGTGAGGTGGATTTTGGGTGCCATTATTCTTGGGAGACCATTCTATTATACCAGTCGCACGTTTATTGACATGGAGAAATGGTAGATGAAGTTTCAGTTGAACAATGAAGAAGCGACTTTTAACATTTGTAGGTCCATGAGGCATAGTAGTGAGCTTCAATTGGTATCTATGATACACAGAGTTAAGAGTTCGTCAAAGGTACAAATAGAAGAGTGTCTTGGTGTTGAGGCACTAGCGGTTGTGATAATGAATTTTGAGAGTGATGGTATTAAAGAGTATGGGTCATTGGTTGCGGAACTTGATCAAGGTGATATTCGGTTCAAACCAAAGAAGTTGGAGTTAGATATGAAGCATCGCGAGTCTCCACATGTGAAATCATCTATTGAGAAGGCCCCAAAATTAGAGCTTAAGGCTCTACCACCTCATCCGAGGTATATTTTCTTGGGTACACTTTGCCGATAATTATTGCGTCTGATTTGAATGTACATCAAGTAGAGTGTTTGGTGGAAGTGTTGAGAGATTTAAGAGAGTTATTGAGTATACTATTGTGGATATTATTGGTATCCCTCCCGGTTTTTGTTCACACAAAATCCAACTCATGCCTGATCATATGCCAAGTATTGAGCACCAGAGACATTTAAATCCATATATGCAAGAGGTAGTGAAGAAGCAGATTATTAAGTGGTTGGATGCCGGAGTCATATATCTGATCGATGATATTAGTTGGGTATACCCTATTCAGTGTGTGCCTAAGAAAGGGGGAATGACGGTGGTCCCTAATGAGATAAATGAGTTTTTTCCAATGAGGCCGGTGACCGGATGGAGAATGTGTATGAATTACCAGAAATTGAATGCATGGACTGAGAAGGATCATTTTCATATGTCCTTCATGGATCAGATGTTAGATAGGCTTGCTAGAAAGGGGTGGTATTATTTTCTTGATGGTTATTCGGGTTACAACCAAATTCTATTGCACCGAAAGATCAAGAGAAAACCACCTTTACTTTTCCTTATGGAACTTTCGCATTCAAGAGGATGCCCTTCGATTTGTGTAATGAACCGGATACTTCTCAGATATGTATGATGTCCATATTTTCCGATATGGAGGAGGATACTATTGAGGTGTTTGTGGATGATTTTTTTGTTATTGGTGACTCGATTGATCATTGTTTGAGTCACTTGGCCGAGGTTCTCAAAAGATGTGAAGATTCAAACCTTGTGCTAAATTGGTAAAAATGTCAATTCATGGTGAAAGAGGGTATTGTATTAGGACATCACATCTCAGAGAAGGGTGTAGAGGTTGATCGAGCCAAAGTTGAGGTGATAGAGAGACTTCCTCCTCCCATCTCTGTAAAAGGTGTGAGGAGTTTTCTTGGGCATGCGAACTTCTACCGGAGGTTTATCAAGTATTTTTCAAAAAATTCACATCCTCTGTGCAAGTTATTTGAGAAAGAGTGTAAATTTTATTTTGTTGAATCCTGTCTGAAGGCATTTGGAGAGTTGAAGGAGAAGTTGGTGTCTGCGCCCATTATAATTTCCCCTGATTGAAGCAAACTGTTTGAGGTTATATGTGATGCTACTGGGGTTGCTCTTGGTGTAGTACTGGGACAAAGAAAGGATAAAATCCTTCACCCCATTTATTATGCCAGTAAGGCCCTTAATGAAGCTCAAAAGAATTATACTGTGACTGAACAAGAGCTTCTTGCGATGGTATTTTCTTTCAAAAAATTTTGCTCCTATTTTCTTGGAACGAGAGTTATATTGCATACTGATCATTATGCCTTGATATATTTGATGACAAAGAAGGATGCAAAACCGAGGTTGATTAGATGAGTATTACTGTTGCAAGAGTTTAATTTTGAAGTGAAATATAGAAAAGAGACCGAAAATCAAGTTGCTGATCACTTGTCCAGATTAGAGGATGAACTTATGCTAGAGTTGGGTGAAAAGACTAAAATTGATGATACTTTCCTTGATGAGCATGTATTGGCTGCTTCTCATGACTTGATTCCATGGTTCGCCACTTTCGCGAATTACTTGGCTACTGATATCGTCCCATCGGACATGTCCTTTCATCAAAGGACAAAGTTCATGCAAGATGTGAAAATTACTTTCGGGATGAACCATATTTATATAGGAGTTTTGCCCATGGGCTTATTTTCCATTGTGTACTGGAAGTTGAGATGCTTTGTGTTTTAGAGACATATCATTCCTCGCCTTTAGGTGGGCATCATAGTGGTATCCGGGCTGCCCATAAGATCTTGCAATGTGGCTATTATTGGCCAACCATCCACCAAGATGCTCATGAATTCTCCAAGGCATGTGATAGGTGCCAAAGAGATGGAGGTGTTTCTAGAAGGCAAGATCTATCTTTAAATCCCATTCTTGTAATTGAGTTGTTTGATGTGTGGGGCATTGACTTTATGGCCCTTTTGTGAGTTCTCATGGGATGAAGTACATTCTTGTGGTGGTTGATTATGTGTCAAAATGGGTGGAAGCCATAGCACTCGCAAACAATGAAGGGAAGAGTGTCACCACGTTCTTGAAAAATAATATATTTTCCAGATTTGGAACCCCTAGGGCCATTATTAGTGATTGGGGATCCCACTGTTGCAACAAGTTGTTCAAAGGTTTATTAAAGAAATATGGGGTCGCCACAATGTAGCCACTCCCTATCATCCACAGACTAGTGGCCAAGTCGAGGTGTCAAACAGAGAAATCAAGCAAATTCTGGTGGAAACGGTGAATGCTAGTCGAACGGATTGGTCAAGGAGTTTTGATGATGCTCTTTGGGCATACAAGACAGCATACAAGACTCCCATAGGTATGTCTCGTTACCAACTTGTATATGAAAAGATTTGTCACTTACCACTTGAGTTAGAGCACAAGGTCATGTAGACGATGAAGGAACAGAAGATGGATTGGAATGAAGTTGCGGAACAGAGATTAAATGGGTTGAATGAGCTTGATAAGTTTCTCTTGAAGGTGTATGAAAGTTCAGCCCTCTACGAATAAACGATGAAGAAGTACCATAACCAAAAGATTGAAAAGCGCAAAGTTGCGGTTGGAGATTTGGTGCTTTTGTTCAACTCTAGGTTGCACTTGTTTCCAGGAAAACTCAAGTCCAAATGGACTGGTCTATTCTTGATCACTCAAGTGTTCCCTCATGGTGTGGTTGAGTTGGAGAACAATGAGGGTGCACGGTTCAAGGTAAATGGGCAAAGAATCAAAATCTACCTTGGGCATGCGCTGAATGCGAATGAAGTGGTTGAGGCATACCATCTTGATGAAGCCTAAGTAATCAAGAATCTTACGTCATGCCGCGACGTTGAATCAAGCGCTGATTAGGAGGCAACCCGATATGTATCTTAAAGCCAACACTAGGTTTTTCTTGTCTTAGTAGGAATAGTCTCATTATCTTGATTTTGACTTATTGTCATGTTTAAATTTTCTTTTGTTTCTTTTAAGTCTGTTAAATAGAGAGTAGTTTAGGTTCTGTGTCTAAAAAGTGTCTAAAAAACACAAAAAGAATGGCTTATTGGGTGCTAAATGTGCAGGGACCAAATCACCATAAATCTGCAGAAATTGGTCTGGTGCACTGATTGACGAACCAATCGACGGGTTGTCGTCCCATTGACGGACCGTCGATGAGGTTCGTGGATCCCACTTTGTTTTTCTATATTGTTTAAGTTAGTGCATAATTTATGGAGCAGTCGAAGGAGCATCGATTAACTTAAGGTCCATCAATGGGGAATCGTAAGTTTTCCAGATCTAAGGACCCGATCGGCTATATAATGAATTTACACTCTTGACTTACTTCCTTACCTTTTCAAATTCTCCCCCCAACCGTTTCCCTCCCCATATTCCCTCACTCCCCCACTCTCTCACACACTAATTCACCCCTTAATCCTCTCTGATTCATATTCTCTCATGATTGCCACATTCCCAAAACCCTCATTCCCCAAGTTCACATCCTTTTATTTCATCTTTCCGATCGTTATTTGAAGGGGACTTAGTGTTGATCATTGCAAAGTTCACCCTTTCACTCACTCCACTACAGAATATAGGTATGTCCTTCTCATATGCTCTTTAATTTCATGTCATTTGTTTGGAAACCGATGTGCTAGCATGTGGGTCTTAACTTAGGGAAAATCTTGCCTGATTTAACTGTAATTTGAGAGTTTCTTGTCCCTAAGACTGATGAAAAATTTATGCGGTGGAGGTGAAATGAATTCTGAATGGGTTAGTTTTGTAGTTTCTGACATAGGGCTTTTTAGTCTCTTAGAATCTACGATTGCAATTGGAATAATCTAAGCCCTAGGAATGAAGAAATGGTGTGTTGATTGCTATAGAACATGTTGTTAATTGATGTTCTTGAATTTGTGTATGTGTGGGGTGCAAAGGGTGTAGAAACAAATCCATCTCTGACTGACAGTACGATACCCATCTACGCACCGTCGGTCAATCTACAGACCGTTGATGGGGTTCGTCGATAGCCACACCTCAACCTAGTTTAACTCTGGAACGACAGAAGTAGACTATGGTCCATCGATTAATCAATGAGTCGTCTTACACGTCAGTCGTTTCTAACAAAACCCAGTTTGCTAAAGCTATCTATATTTTGTCTAGGTGCCCAACGATGGAAGTGGACTATGGTCCGTCGATTGATCGAATGACCGTCCTGCACGTCGTCATTTCTAACAGAACCTTTGTCTCTAAAGAATTCTAAAATTTTGTCTAAGTTTGCAACGACGGAAGTGGACTACGGTCCGTCGATCAATCGACGGACCATCCTGCACGTTCGTCGTTTCTAACAGAACCTTTGTCAATGAAACTTTCTAAATTTTGTCTAAGTATCCAACGACGGACTACGGTCAATCGATTCATCGATAGGACGTTCTGCACATCCATCGTTTCTAACTGCAGCTAGTATGGACTTATAACTTCTGACTAAGTGTCCACTGACGGACCCTATCGACGGACTTTCGTTCCATCGATGGACCATCACCCGTCGTTTA
Organism: Solanum lycopersicum; assembly: GCF_036512215.1. NCBI lineage: Eukaryota > Viridiplantae > Streptophyta > Magnoliopsida > Solanales > Solanaceae > Solanum > Solanum lycopersicum. Next base: position 47,610,970 of record NC_090801.1, on the reverse strand, counting down.
GTTCTGCACTTCACTGTGTTTTGTGTTCCAACTTTGGTGTTTGCTTCTTTCGAGTGTGTTGAATGATTATACAGGGTCTAATAACCTTCCTTTGCAGGTACAAATGGCCCTCAAGCCTGATATTATCTACTCTCGAGGACGATCCAATTCTGTCGCCCCTTCATGTCGGTTGGTGATTTATTCGTCGAACGATGAGACTAATCCCGAATATATTCCACCAGGCACCCGGATACCAACACCTGCTGCTAGTTCCACTCGGGCATGCCTAAGAAGGTGGCATCCAGTGTAGTCACTACGGCCCAGTCTGATTTTTAGTGCACACTGACCGGCACACTGTTTGGGTCTGCTGCGGGTTATGAGGGAGCGTCTGGTCCCGAAGAGGCTATCGGGTATGAGTCGGCCCACTCAGTAGGATTGGATGGTGCCACTGTTTCCACTGCACCTGCCCATTCTACCTCATCTGATGAGGCTGATAGTGCGGATTCTTCTCTAACAACCCAGTTTGACGTCCCTGTACCGGTTGCTGATCAGCCCAACAAGTGGTGCGTAGAAAGCCAATACCAGGTTTACATAGATGCTAAGCTGCTCAATGATAAGGGGGTCATAACTCGGAAACTAACAGTCGAGCGACGGATTCTTACAGGGAGTCTCCACACGGTCCCTGCTATAATGATCTCTTCACCCCCCATCAGCTCGAGTGGATGGCTAGGAGCGTGGGACACTACAGTGAGGAGTTGGTGCGAGAGTTCTACGCTTCTTATGTAGCGACTCTCCGGGCTTCTTTTGATAGGTGGTCTAATCCCGCCAAACATTCACCACTTACCAATGTTTGAGTCCATGGCCGCGGGGTATATATATTTTTTCCCACCATTCGTCATTTCTTATACGGTGCTAATATAGATCTCACCAGGGACCTCTCACCCCATAGTTTGACTATCGTTGGAAATTGATTAACGAGGACCATTTCCAGTGAGATAAGATTTTGAGAGAGACCACCAAGAGTTGGATAGCCTAGCACATTTCATTGGATCGTGAGGGTGCAGATTGGGTGCTGAAGCCCAGAGGCCTTATCAAGAAGGCCAACCTCATATTTGCTGCCAAGTCCATCTGGATATTGGTCCACCACTACCTATCACCCATAGGCGCTGACAACATTATTACATGGGATAGAGCAGTCTTGGTTGTTGCTATGGTTGCGGGGTTCGAGGTTGATTTTTCGAGGTTGTTGCTGGCAGGCATCCATGAGAGGGCCTTTAAGGCCGCGACCACTTACCCCTTTCCCCATATGATTTTTGAGTTGTGTAGGTCTGCTGGAGTGCCCATTTGGCACATTTATGTTCTCAAGACCCCTTCTGGGACAGTGGACATCGGTCTCATCCGAGATGAGGCCAATGAGATGGCACCCAACAGAGGGCTCATAATAGAGGTGCAGGCGCTAGGTGAGAACTTGGCAAACACGGTTGAGCAAGACCAAGGGGTTGATAAGGCTACATCAGATCCTACCAACACCACCCCATTTGAGTCTATCCCAGGCACTAGTAGAGCTCCGAGTTCCTCCCGATCTACACCATCAGTAGCACTGGTCCCGATTGCTAGGGTCAAAAAGTTAGAGGCCTAGATGGCCATATTATTGCATCATATCCAGCCTTGGATGCAGAGGTCCATTGCTGAGGTGGAGGATCGGATCGAGAAAAAGATTGCCCAGCAGACTGAGAGAAAGATTCTGGCGCTCCACCAGCGCCTTGATGCATTCGAGTTTAGAGTTCTCGCCCGGCCAGCCCATACTATTGATTTGACTAATCTTCAGGCTACTGTGGCGAGTCTGAGGGCTGATGTGGATGTCATTCTAGATGTGTGGGTGCCTGAGCCCAAGGTCACACATGTAGAGCTTGCTCAGGATACAATGCTTAGTGAGCGTGCCAAGAGGCACCAATCCAGAGAGACTGATGAGGCTCAGGCTAGGAATAAGGAGTGCACTGAGTTTGAGGCCTCGAGGAGAGATTCTTTGGCAGATGAGGAGGCCCGGTATATGAAAGCTCGTGAGTTGGTTGCTGGGGTGTCTATCTCAAGGCTTGAGGATGTTGACAGAAGCACCACAGAGGGTGCAAATGTTGTTGCAGACACTACTGAGGGTGTCCTTACTACTGATGGATTGGGTTCTGGGCAACCGGATCCGCCTGCTTTTTTATCTTTGGAGCTATGCGCCTTATTTATTATATTTGTTATACATTGGGGACAATTGCAAGCTTTTTTTTGGGTGGGCTCAATGTAAAGTGAGTGTTAGGGTGAAGTCTGAGAAGACCAACTCACGATCCTCTCTTGGGTTTTCCTGCCTGTGTTCTTTTGCCCCAAGAGATTGGTTATTTTACTGTTAAACCGGCCTGTTTAGTATTTTTTACAAAGTTTTGAATATGAAATCTAAAGCATGACGGCTCAATACAATGATATCTCATTTTGAGAAGAATGTTTGCATGATTAATCATAGTGAATGTGAAAGTGTTGGCTCTAAGCATGACATAGAGATACACCATTGCATCACCCTCAATCTAAACTTGAACTAGGTGTGCGATAATTAGGTAGGGTAATGAGTTGTTAAGAGAGTGTGAGGAAAGTTGCATAGTCCACGGTTGGTACCTAGCCAGAATTTGCCCAGTTAGTCCTGCAAAAGTAATCTGTGTTAGTCAATTAGGAAAGGATCATAGGCCCGTGTTCAAGTTAGCCAATTTTTAGCCTAAATGAAAGAAAACCAAATGAAATTTATCCCTGTTTGGTCCAAATATCTTGAGCTTACAATAAACCTTTCTTTTCTACCCTAACAAATTTTTTCTGTATATAATGTGTTGGCCCCGGTCCCTCCTTGGACATGTGCACCTCGACTTAGGCCAAAAGCATAAGTTGAGGGTAGATAATGCAGAAACCAATCTCGTCTTGGCCCTGACCCAACCTTGGGTATTGTGTACCTTGACTCATGGCAAATCCATGAGTTGGCTATTATGAGTTATGTTCCGAAAAGTGGGGTTGAGAATATTATTTTTTTAAAAAAAGAATGAAGAAGATAAGTGACTCAATTAAAGCAGAAATCAAGTGAAGAATTTGAAAGGAAAATATAAAATTAAAATTAAAAATAAAAGAATAGTCATTTGCACAAGAGAAGGAAGAATGGGGCATAATAGACAATGAAAGAGGTAGGACGCTTAGCTGTAATGTCAAGGATGACAACAAGTCACTAAAATATATATATATATATATATATATATATATATATATATATATATATATATATATATATATATATATATGTACCATACCTGACCCTGAGCCTACTCTACGAGCCAAGAAAGTCCTATCGTGATCCTAAGAGTCTAATATGGTGGACTTAAAGTATTGAAAATAAGGGCAAGTCTATGGCGACAAGTATCAATTAGGTGTGAAGTTGTTCTGAGAGTGAGTATTGAATAATAATCCGTATACTCAAATTTGAAATCACTGTATGAAAAAAGAGGATATTTTTGAAGTAAGGACACGAGTTGCAATATCGGAAAGTTGGTGCCTTGGTGAGAAATAAAAGAGGAAAAGTGTGGGTGTGTGGTGAGACTATGTCATGGTTTGATCCACATGAAGGAGCCTAGTGAGCCTAAGAGCAAAAGCATGCACTAAAAGCAATAAAAAAAATTCGGGATTGATAGCCATATGATTGTGAAAGCTTAAAAAGAGAGTATTTTTGTACAAAAGGATTGTGGTGAGTCATAGTGCGTCGCTTAAGGACAAACAACGAATTTAAGTTGAGGGTGTTGATGTACCGTGGTTTTACAGTACTTTCAATGCTTTTTCCTTAACTTTAGTGTGTGTCTAAAGCCTTTTGTAATAATTTTAGTGTATTTTTATCAATGATTGCAGGAAAGCTGTTCAAAACGGAAATGCATAAGACTGTGCTGAAATCATTGCAGAAGTGATGACCTACGAAGCCATCGATAGTTTGTTGATCCATCGACGATCCATAGGTAGTGATCGTTGATTGGAGGTTAAAGCATTTAGAAGCAACTCGGGAAAATTTGACCAAGTGTGGGGCTACGGAAGGATCGACGTTCTGTCGACTGATCGGCGGACGATCCTAGCAAACCGTCGTTTCTAACAGATAGTAGTCCCAGTACCCGACTTGAAGAAATAACTAAGTATGGAAGGACAGAGGCATTGACGGACTGCAAGTGAGATGACGGACCGTGTTGTTGGTCCGTTATTTATAACAGAGAGGATGCAAAAGTGAAAGCTGAAGAAAAAGTAAGTGTGGACCGATCGAGGCAGTCGACGGTCCGTCGTTCCATCGACGGACTGTCAGTTGGGTCGTCAACTAAAGATGCGGTTTGGATAGATTTTCCTTATTTAGAAATCCTTTTAATTTAGGACTTTATTATTATAAATAGGGTTAAAAACCAAGTTTTTGGGGTTAGACTTTTTTTTTTCATACTCTTATTATTGGCAGTTGAACTTTGGATTTTGGGAATTACTTCAAGTTTCCGCAATCGATTTTTATAATTTTTTCGTTAATCAAGTGATATTTCTGGATTTTATTCAAACTTATCAAAGTAAGTACATGAATTCTCGTTTAACAACCATGAATTCTGTAATTCTAAGCATGGGTAACTAAATGCACAACTTGGGTTGTGGGAACCATGGGTAATTAACAATATAGAACTATCTAAATAACAATTCTACAATAGGTTCTTGCATGTATTGATAATTCTTTTTAACGAGTGCACGCGTTAGAACTTTCCCTATTTCTACTTGCCGGAGCAAGGAGGTAGATAATAGGAAAAGAATTATCAACATAAATTTAGTATACACTATCTAATAGGCTAGTTTCAATTGGTGCAAAGTAGTAACTTAGCCATACATTAAATATGATGCTTAATATGAGGTAAAATATAAGGTTTAGTAATTTAGACACAAGTAGCTGGATCAAGGTACGGGGTGAAATTATCTAGTTGTCGGACCAAGAAATTAGATATACATAACTTGCCACTTTTTATGCAAGACATTAGAACACTTGCACCTAGTTTCTCTTAGCACTTGATAAACACCAAAGTTTTAATCTTGCTACTTGTTTACTTAGTATAATTTAACATTTTTGTTACACAAAATTCCCCTTTTTATTCAACTATTTTTGGAAAGGACTTGACTAAATAGACGTAATTGTAGATTAAAGTTTAGTCTAGACCATTTCCTCGTGGGATCGACCCCAACCTAACAATTGGGTTCTTTACTAGATACAACTGCTTATACTTCTTTAGGGAAGTATAATTTGAGCGTATCAAGATTCAATATACACTATCAAAACTTCATATGCATATTCTGATCAATGCTAGGAATATTCTTTTGACCTTTGGTGACAAACATCTTCAAATGACTCAATTTAGAGATGTCTTGCACTTACTTAAGAATCTGATATGTTATACCTTGAGGTGGTTTCTTTCATATTGGTCAAATTATTATTGATCATGTTTTGTATCTTGGATTCAAGTTTGAATAATTCTCAATGTTGTGTCCAACGACTCCTGAATGATAAGCACATTTGTGGTCAGCTCTGTTAAATTTTCCTAAAGGATTGATTGGTCTTCTTTCTACAGGATAGGGCATACCCATGACTTTAAAACTTTCATAAAGTTGAGTTTGAGATTCCCTTAATGGTTTAAATACTTTAGGAGCCTTCTTAAAGTTTGGGTGGGGAAATATTATCTTATTCACATTATGGTTTTGATATTTCCTTTAGGAAGCTGACCTTATACATGTTGTCGTGACCATACCTATCTCATCTTCTTTTCTTTTTGATGTATCTATATCACTAATTCTGGTAGCTTTTCCATTAGATTGAAATGCGGTAAGGTTGGTGACCTTTCCAGTCTTGAAACCATCCTTCAACGCTTCTCCCACTTTGACAATCTCAACAAATTTTTATCCCGTCATACACAACATTCTTTCATAGTACTCAGGCTCTTGAATTCGAATGAACATTTCAGTAATCTCACGTTCGAACATATGAGGTTGAACTCTTGCGTTCTCTTTTCTCCAATGAAAAGCATACTCTAGATAATAAATTGTAGACTTCTGTTTAATCTTCTCCCAGTATTAGCGATCTGGGACAACTTCTACGTTATGTCCAAATATTTCTGTGAAATCCTGTGTGAATGTATTCTCACTTTTCCATTGTTTTAGTTCTTGTAATGTAAGCCACTCCAAAGCTTCTCCACTTAGACTTCAACTGAAGAGACGCATCAACAACACTTTATTTTTGCCAACTCCCATGAATTGATCACAATAAACTTTCAGATGTGCTAGAGTGTTTCCTGTTCCATTAAAAGTGACAAACTTTGGCTTTTTGAAACCTTTCAGAAGGTCCAAATTCGAATGAATGCATAAATTTTCATCATTCATCCCCACCTCTTCTGAAGCATAATCAAGTTCTTTTATCACTTTCGCAATCTCTTCCTTCATGATCTGCTTAGTCTTTTCCTCTTTGGCCCTCCACTCATTTTCCTTCTCTTCGTAGTGGTCAAGTTTGGGATAGGCATTAAAGTGAAGATATGGTTTGGTTTGGACTGTGATATCAAATGTTTCTTTTGGAGGTAAGGGTTGAAAGTTTTGTGGATTTTGAGTGTCTTTTGAAGGAGTATGGTACATTAAAGGGGATGTTTGAGGATTTTTGACATTTAAGCTTTGAAATGGAGGAATATTTGAGTGTTATTTTTTTTATGAAAGAGGGGGGGGGGGGGGGGGGGAACTTGCGGGTTGGTATTCATGTTCTGAAAAGGGTGCGGTGCTTGGTATGAAATACTGGCATATTCCAAATTTAAAGTCATAGGAGGAAAATGGAGTGGAAGCCTTCCATTGCCTGGAGTTTTGACATCGACACTCGAAATTGACAAATCTTGATTTTCTGGAGCTCAACCCTCAACTCAGCAATCTGTTGTATCAATTGTGCAATTAAATCATTTTATTCAGTGGCGGCCAGTTGAACTATGGCAACTTCAGTCAGACTAGTATTCTCATTATTCTGTGTTATTTTTTCTTCTCTCTTTCAACAAATTTCGATTGGGAAAGTAATCTTTGAAAACTTTGACTGTTCAACAATTAATCAACACAAATCAGTTTTGAGTACCTAACAAAGAAAAATGACCCAAACGACAGATGTGTTAGTTCGTGTAGATAATAGGTATTACAAGATATCACTCACAAAGTAATAAACACAAAAGAGTTGCTTCATTTGAAGATGAATTAGCCCACGAACATACGATATGACAGAACATACATAAATTTGTCTATTTAATTTTTGAACTACTGGATCTATTAAGTTGATTTGAGTTGAGACGAAATTGATTTTATCTTTAATTGACATACTTCTAATTTTGATTGAGATGAATTCGAATTTCATTGCAAGAGTTACAAAGATAAAATTTCTCAAAATGGGGACCTAACCTTGAAAGGTTGCCTACGTATCTCATGAGAGAGAATTCAGGTCCCAAGTGGTTCAACCCTCTTTTCTATTTTAGACGGTGAATCTTTTATCTGATATTAAAAAGTTTAAAATTTTTTCGAAAAACTAAATCCTCGAAGAGTATTTGGACGCACTTTTGATAGTAACTTGATATTTGTGCTTAGGAGATCTAAAAAAAATCTCGAACAAGAGTAATCTAGAATATCTCCAAATAAAGCAACATATTCACTTAAGCAATTATGACATATAAACACATATTGCGCGTTATAAACAGATATGTGACCCTATTGTGTCAAGGGTAGGCCTAGCGATTTGAGGGATGTATAAGTTATTTGAAATATTCCATTGCCCCAAAACTCAAATTTACACAAATTTGATGAATAAAACTTACTTGGGATACATAATAAGGGAAATGGGATAAAATATAATTAGTCCCACGCAAGGGTACGACCCTAAACTATGCCTTTATGAAAGATCTTTCTTCTTTCTTGATTTTTTTCACCTCCGGGTGTCAACGTCTTTGGATGGATTAGTAGCTTGTGAAACTCATTCTTCAACCTAAATAAACTATAATCTAATCCTTACCTAATGAGACAATGATTTTTCAAACAACGTATACATCCTTCAAATTTACACATAAGTATGAACGTTCGTTTAAGCCGTGGGGCGTTTTGAACTCAAGGTGGTCTCTCTAATGGGTCCGACACGCCTTGGGTGTTGGATCATCTTAGATCAAAATGCTCTAAATTTGGGATTCAGTTTAGCTCTACACTAGTTGACTAAGAATGACTTTTGAAAGACCAGGAACCCAAGCAGACAACTGAGGCATTGGAATTCACAACAAATATTGGACGCATGACGAACCAATAAATTGTCGATCATTCAGGAAAAAAGTTGAGTATTCTAAAGTCCGGTTTTGGTTCCAAACCATCCTTTAATATACAATACATACATATTGGAAGATGTCATGAATGCAATGCATTTATCAATTTAAACACATTAAACACAAATAATCATTTTAGCAATTAACAACACTTAGTCAAAAAGTCAAATCTCATGGTTAAAACACAATTATTCGCCAGCACAGTCGCCATGACTAAATTTTTGAAAAATTAATTAATCTTATGATTTAAGAAACATCGATTTTCCAAAATACAGAGTCGCCACTTGATGTTTTAGTAAAAGTCAAGAAAATGTTTATAATTATTATCAAAAGATTTATACAAATAAAATTAGTTGAAAAGGGTTTGAAGTTCAAATGTATATTTCGAGAAGGTATTAGGCCCTCGGAATGTCCGCTAACTCGCGGTTGACCGACGACTTGACTAAAAATGATTTTTCAATAATTATGAAAAAATATTAATTAAGAAATATATCCCATTTTTTATTTTAAGGTACATAAATTTAAAGATATTTCTTAAGGGAAGTAATTCATACTGCACGACATCTAATGAAATAAAATAAAACTAGGTAAATAAAAAAATAAATATTGTAATTTTTAAAGTAAAAGGACAAATGACGTTCTTTCTTCCCTGTACACCCATGGTCTGGCTAACTCAGTGTCAAATGAGATTTGAGCCTCTATGGCTCGATTCGGGAATGCAAAGGGAAGAACTCCATTACGGACTCAGAGAGGATTCATACAAGAAAGGAAATAAATGATATTAGCCTATGAATCAAATAAAACAAATGAGAGTGTTATGCCGTAATTTTACTGTCTTTAGAAAAATCACTTTTTGAAATGTTATAAGTATAAAATAATTTAGAAAAAGAGTCGCCACTTAATTTTTAAAAGAAATTAAGAGATTTAAAAAGATCTTAACATAATAAATCTTAATAAATTTAGAGAAAATGGGTAAGAGGTTCTTATTTACGCTTCAAGAAAGTTTTCAAGGAATTTAAAGTATTCTTTGACACACAGTTTTCCAATGACTTAGGTTAAACATTTGACTATTTTGGAGAAAATAATTAACTTGAGGAAATAGTTAAACAAAGAATATTTTTTATTTTTTTCGACAAACTATGACTTTAATCGAAATATTTCTACTACATTACAAGTAATTGAATTTTGGCAAAACTAGATCAGTTCAATTTTATATTTTTTGATACATTTATATAACAATTGAACCAATTTTATAAATTAAGACGTAAAAAGTATTTTAAATTAATTGAAGAATAAATAAAGAGTTTTGACTCAAATATTCGACAAAAGTATAAGAGTTGATAAGAAACAAAATTATATTATAATAAATTAACATAAAAAATATGGTTCATCTTTTGGGGAATTCAATTAAGTTAATTAACAATTATAAATTAGAAAAAGATAACAAGCAGTAACTAAAGACAATTAAATAAGTAAAAATTTAAGGAATCCCATAGTGTAATTCAATAATTACACTCTAGCCCGACAAATTTAGTCTTTACTAAAAATCCCTTAAAATTGTTGTGTCGTGATACTTTAGAATCTAGTAATACATGGTAAATGATACATGGTAACTGAAAAACTGTTAAGAATAAAATGGGGAAAAAACGGAACAATTAAACTTGTTAACTAAATCAGCTTAATTTACGGTAACAGATCATTAATCAACATTAATTCAGCACGTAATTGGATAATAATTTCAAATTTTGAAAATCAAAGAGTATATTATCTATTTTGAATACATTTTTTATGAACATCCTGTTAATTTTCGAACTGCAGTAATTTTATTGTTGTTATTGTGGATGTTTCATAATGAATACATCAATATTGATGAGACATTCCAGAATTTGGGTGAACGAATTGTAGTATGAAAGTTACAAAATCGACGGAATCGTTGTTGAAGATTCAATTTCGTTTTCTAATCTCAAAGCAGCAATTGCAACCGAGTTGGATATTGATGTATCAAGGTTAGAAATTGAAATTCGTTACATTGTAGAAGGTAACTCCTGTGCGATGAAGCTTAAGAATGATATGAGTGTTAAACTATATTTAGAACTGGAAAAAAAAAGAGCCTGGATTTTCAATGTATCCATTATGTATTGACACAATTGAAAAGAATAGTGGTACTATACATAACTTTGATGGAACAAGTGGAGAAATTACGTGCGTAGAAGGCACAACACATGATACACAGGCTTTGGCAATGGTTGAAACTAGATTATTTGATTCATATGAAAATGCAGAAGTTGGAGTTACAAATGTTATAATCAATTCAGATATTGTAGATGTGAAGACACGTCAGATATATAAGGATAAAGCAACACTTGTAGATGTGATGATGAAATATAAGATAAAGAACAAATTCAATTGCAAAATAAAGAGGTCTGATCAACAAAGGTATGATAGTGTTTGATATAAATATATATATTTCCATGCTGTTCAAAATTAGTACATGAAACATTACTATTTTATATGAAAACCTACATGTATCATTTGTTCTTTGATATTTTAATGTATCACCATTTCAGTAATTTGTTTTGATACATTGAAATAACTATTTTGATACTTTAATATACTACTGCTGATATAGTAAGGACTATATCAATTTAAACAATCATATCACAACTGGTAGATACTTTTAATTAATGTATCACCATTTCATTAATTTCTTAAAAACTGGTAGATACTTTTTGTGTAATTCATTGTTTGAATACTTTAAACATTATTGTTGAATATATTATATGATGCAATTGCTATATGTATTAATATGCTTAAAAAATGTACGCAACTATGTATTGATATGCTTTTCAGACAAATGTGGTTGGACTATGAAGGCGTCCTGCAGGAAAAAATCTGATATATTCATTGTTAGAAGTTCCAATAGTGAACATACGTGTCCGATGAGGGACAGGGTATTAACCAAAGTCCAAGCAACAGTCGGATTTGTAAGTGGAGTTATTGCTCCAAAATTGGTCAATCATAAACGAATTTATACTCCAAGAGATATAATTGATGATATTAGAGAATATTATGGGGTTGAAATATCTTACCAGCAAGCATGGCGTGCTAAAGAACGTGCACTCTCCATGATTAGTGGAAAACTATTTGCAGGATATAGACGGATGCCGTGATACATACACATGTTAAAAACTGTGTATCCAAATTCTTATATAAGAATGCATAAGACCAAAGAGGATGAATTTATGTATCTGTTCATCGCCTTAAGACCATTCATTAGGGGATTTAATTATTGCAGACCAGTAGTTGTTGTGGATGGTGCACATCTGAGTGGAGCTTACAAAGGGATATTTATATCAGCAAGCACACTTGATGGCGCAGGTAATTTTTTTATATGTTACGTACCAAATAATATAATGTGTGTGTAATCAGGTTGCATATTTTCATTGGCATACGGTGTTGTTGACACCGAAAATGATTGTTCTTGGACATGATTTTTTGAACAATTCAAACATGCATTTGGCGATAGAAAAGATATGTGTGTTGTTTCAGATAGAAATGAGAGTATTATGAAGAGTGTGAGGATTGTGTTCCCAAATGTACCTCATTATGCATGCATCTGGCATCTTTAGAAGAATGTATGTGGAAACTTCAAAAGGAGCAGAAAGGCCATAAGTGATCTATTCTACTCTATGGCCAAGGCATATAAAAAGGAAGATTTTGATAAGTTGATGGCTAAGGTTGATAGAATTGATCACAGGGTTAAGGAGTACCTTGAAGATGCACGTTACGAAAAGTGGTCAAGAGTTCATGCAACAGTAAACAGAGGTAGAATGATGACTTCAAACATTGCAGAATGTATCAATGGTTGTCTTGTTGAAGCACGTCAATTAACTATATTAGAATTATTGGAAGAGGTTAGAATTCTTTTTGGATCTTGGCATTGCAAAAACAGAGAAGTAGCCTCATACACAGAGGACACATTAGGGAGAAAATTTGAGGAATTGTTGATTATAAACGCGGCTAAAAGTTCAAAAATGGAGGTATGTATCATTATATAATACTTTATATTATATATATCTAATTCAGTGTATCATTCTGCATTTTTGAAGATGATTTGTTTTTTAAAAATTATATATTTAAAATTTTTAATGTACACAGGTTGTTCCATCATCTGAATTTATTTTCTCAGTTTATGAAAATGGAAGAAATATATTGTTTGTATTGAGCGGAAAGTATGTTCTTGTGGTAGATTTAAACTAGATGAGATACCTTGTTCACATGCAATCGCTGTATTGAAAAAAAAGAATGTCACAGATATGAATCCGTATTGCTCTGATCATTACAAGTCTGATGCATTGGCAAAAACATATGAAATTCCAATGGTACCAATGCCAGATAAGGAAGATTGGTCAGATCCTAATAATGTGGTAGCTGAAACTGTGTATCCACCTAGATACAGAAGATCATCTGGACGACCAAGAAAAAGAAGAAGAAAGAATGCAGATGAAAAGATTTTGGTGAACAGAAACTGTTGTGGACAATGTGGACAAGAAGGACACAGCAGAAGAACTTGTACTTTCTACCCAAAAGAGAAGTGAATTAGTCGTAATGTTTCTAAGATATCAAGAATAATTTATAACGTAAACATCTTAATGATTTTTAGTTTTCATTACGGTTGCAATTTGAACACTTTTGGTTTAGATAAATAAACTTAATAACCTGTGTTAATTAAATTTGAAGTTGCGCTTTTGATTATATATACTTTGTTATTATTGGTGTTGATAAATATATTTGTGTCAATATTTATTTTTCATATAAAATTGTATAAATCTTATGTTACACTAAGATATATAAATTTAAGAATTATTAGATAACATATTCTACATGATACATATGGTTTAGCCGATGTATCATGTACTTTTAGTGTGTGTTTGGTACATGTGTATCATTTGCTTTGCCCAATGTATCATCTCCATTAGATAAAAAATAAAAAGTCTTATTGAGGTTAGTGTGTACTTTACAATGACTATAAATCATGTATCATGTGATTTTATATAATTTAACTTGTGTAATGCTTTTTTTTATATGTTTTTCTTGAAATATACAGTAATAAATTTACTTTTAAAAAATAATAGCAATTCATATAACTATGCTATTCATTGTAACTAAATATCATGTAAAATTGAAGGATTATAAGGTAACATATTGTACATGATACATATGGTTTAGCCAATGTATCAGGTACTTTTAGTGTGTGTTTGGTACATATGTATCATTTGGTTTGCCCAATGTATCATCTCCATTAAATAAAAAATTAAAAAATCTTTATTTCTATGTTTAATTATAAATACTTTGACTATACTTTATTAAAGGAATTAAACCTGTGTGACGCTATAATATGTCTGATATTTATATTTTCAAGATAAAAATATTTGTTACGTAATGTTATAAAAAAATATTCATGGAAATTGACAAACCTAAAAAAATAACATTAAAAAGGATCAAAATACTTGTTCAATAACATATCAAAACAAGAAATATAACATTAAAACATTGTTTTATCATAAAATGCTACACTATGTGAACTAAATCTTCTTCTGGTGGTGGTGTGACTACGCCCCTAGATTTTGGTGGATCATCATTGTCACTAACATATACGCACTTAGCCTTCTCGCTTCTATAACTCCACAACAATGCTCCATATCTTTGACGTAGGTAATCAAGACTAAATCAGCATATGATATATTGATTTGGTCACTCATATACTCGGCAAATGCAGTAACATATAACCCACAGTCTCTACAAAAAAATACATAATAAATTAAAAACTTAATGATACATTAAAAAGGACAAGGAAAAATTCTTGATACTTACAGGCTATCACAGTCCTGTTTAGGGATGTCTTGTGAAAATTCAATCATGAAAAGAACTTGAGGCTCCAGAAATGAACCAGTAATGTTGTCTTTGTATGCATGACAATCAGCAACTTTTGAGCGTTCAGTTTCTTCAAAAAATCCACTGTCCAGTAGGTAAGAAGGAAGCATTTTAGACAACATTTTTATCTCATGAGGAATTGCTTTTTTCCTTGTGCTAATTGATGAGTCAAAAACTCTTATCACCCTGTTTTTCAGGTCAAAAAGTGCCAGCACCCAATGGAATTCTTGACCACAGTTAATTGGGATGTAGACCTCATCTACAAGATGCCATGGTAAAGCAGTTGCTATTCCAAAACCTTTGATGATGTTAATTATTGACCTCTCATATACAGATACAACTGAAGCGCGATCAACATGTTCTTGTGTAGTAAGACTATCATCATCATCGTCCATCTAATATCTATCATAACAATTTTTTACATGTGACATGAACAAGCAGTGGGTTGTTGTGTATCTGTATTGATCCATGCTGCAATGTTTTGATTTTTTACGAAGGCAGTAAAAAATCACATCGATATGCTATAAACAAAATGAAAACATAGTACAAAATGATATACATCTAAACAATATTAAAAATATAATTATTAAAAAATAGTATGATACTTTTGGTAATTAAATAGTATGATACTTCTACAGAATGTATCATTGCTAATTAAATAGTATGATACTTCTACAGAATGTATCATGTCATTATAATATAATTATGACTGATACTGTAACGACCTATTTAGTCGTTTTGAGCAGCAGATTTCAATTATGGAAAAACTGGCAGAAGCGACGAACCCCACGACGGACCGTCATGGGCACGACGGACCGCCGCAGGGTCTCGTTTCAAAACACTTAGAAAATCTGAAATTGGGTACTAAAAATCGACTCTCTGAACTTCGTAACGGAATGGCAGGACGGATCGTCACAGGTGTGACGGACCGTCACAGAACCTTCAGAGAAATTGAGTCTTTGAAGTCTGTGACAGAGCAGCAGGACGGACTGTCGCAGGCGCGACGGGCCATCACAGACTGCGTAATCCCAGTCTGGGTCGGATTTCTTGATACGTTTTAAGGGACATTTTTGACTATTCCTGCTTTAATTATAAAGTTAGTGGGTTAATGTTAATAAGTCTAATTACTTGGGGGTTAAAAGAGGTAACCTTAAGTTAATTAGTGGGTCATTATTGCCACCTTTTATTCTTAATTATATACTAATTAGGGTAAAAGAAAGAGGGTTGGAATAAGAAAAAGAAAAGAACAGAAAGAGAGAGAAGGGGAATCGATAGAGAGAGAGACGATCGAGAAGGGGAAAAACACAAAGCTTTGGGAAAATTTGCTTGCTTGATCACGAATCTTCGGTGGAGGTAGGTTATGGTTTTTATGATATTCGTAGTAAACTCTTAATAGCGAATGATATGTATTGGTAGTATTGTGAACCCTTCTATATGCTTAATTGTATGCTTTCATGAATGTGATTATGTAATTGTGATATAATAAGCATGATGAAGCTATTGAATCCTAAATCTTGAAAAGAAACCCTAATCTACTTTGTTAATGATGATGCCTTGGTATAAAAGAAGGCTTGATGAACGAAAGTAGTGAGATTAGGGGATCGGGTGCCATGTTCCGGTACCAGGATAGTATATGAGGATCGGGTGCCACGTTCCGGTACCAGGATAGTATATGAGGATCGGGTGCCACGTTCCGGTACCAGGATAGTATATGAGGATCGGAGTGTCACGTTTCGACACCAGGATAGAATATGGATCGGGTGCCACGTTCCGGTACCAGGATAGAATATGGATCAGGTGTCACGTTCCGACACCAGGATAGAATGAGGATCAGAGTGTCACGTTTCGACACCAGGATAGTATATTGAGGAGCGGAGTGTCACGTACCGACACGAGGGGAATAAAGATAATGAATCTTGAAAGATGATAATATATTCAAATCTTATGAACCTAATTCCCAAATGAGTATGATGAGGAGGCGTGAGTCCTCATTGATGTGCTTGGTGTTGTAACCAAGGGTTATGGTAACTGTAAATGCTGCATGCTAAGGATATTAGTTGATTTTATGATATTGCTTAATATATACTGTTTTCTATTTTGAGTTGGCCGATGATATCTACTCAGTACCCGTGTTTGTATTGACCCCCTACTTTTATGTTTTCTTCTTTGTTATTTGTGGAGTGCAGCAAACGTGCCGTCGTCTTCAACTCAACAGTAATTCTAGCCAGTCTTCGTCACACCGGATCTTCAGGGTGAGCTAACGCTTCTAGCTTGGACTGGATCTTCTTCCTCATGTCTTGATGCCTTGAAGTTCCGGCATGGACTAGCTTTTATTTGTTTTAGCTTCTTAGAATACTCTTAGTTTAGTAATTTGATCATAGATGTTCTTGTGATGATGACTTCCAGATTTTGGGGAAAAATAGATGTTGAATTTTAGAAGTTAATGAATTGGTTTTATTTTATGAGTTTGAGTCTTCCGCATTATTTACTGTTGATGTTATATTGCAATGTTAGAGTTTAGATTGGTTGATTCGCTCACATAGGAGGGTAAGTGTGGGTGCCAGTCGCGGCCCGGTTTTGGGTCGCGACAAACTTGGTATCAGAGCATTAGGTTCGTTGGTCTCATCACACAAGAACAAGTCTAGTAGAGTCTTAAGGGACGGTAGGGGGACGCCTTTACTTTTCTTTGAAAGGCTATAAGACTTTAGGAAAATTCCATTCTTTCATTCTTTTTTTCGTGTTATTACTTGGGTCCAATTGGTATCTAGGTGATACAAATTGGTATCTGACCATCTTCACTCTATTTCGCAGATGGTTAGAACTAGAGCAACAACCGCGCCATCACCAGCACCGGCGGGACAGGGTGCGTCTGAACCAGCCACTGGGGCTGTAGCTAGAGGAAGAGTAGCGGCAAGAGTCCGTGGAAGAGGTCGTGGGAGGACGTCCTCTAGAGGAAGAGGACGAGCACCTAGCCCATCTGATACTAGGGCAGTGACTCCTCCACCGACTGAGGAAGTAGTAAGAGAGGGTGAGGAAGGAGAGAATGAACAAGTGCAAATGAGGAATTGCCACCCCAACCTACCCCAGAGATTATCAATCAGGTTCTCTCTTATCTTAGTGGGTTGTCTGATCGGGGTCAGGCACCTCCAGTGTTTTCTGCTCCAACACCTCTGGTTTCAGAGGTACAACATGCAGCCACTATGGCTCCTCGTATGGATGCCTCATTGGACATAGGCACGTTTCCACGTCTGACTACTGGGCCTATAATGACAAATGATCAGCATGAACTTTTCAGTAAGTTCTTGAAATTGAAACCTCCAGTCTTCAAGGGTGCTGAATCTGAGGATGCTTACGATTTTCTGGTTGACTGTCATGAGCTACTACACAAGATGGGTATAGTAGAACGGTTTGGTGTTGAGTTCGTGAGTTATCAGTTTCAAGGGAACGCCAAAATGTGGTGGCGGTAACATGTTGAGTGTCAACCAACAGAGGCACCACCTATGACTTGGGCCTCATTCTCTAACTTGTTTATGGAGAAGTATATCCCCCGGACTTTGAGGGATAGGAAAAGGGATGAGTTCTTGAGCCTAGAGCAAGGTAGGATGTCGGTCAATGCATATGAGGCTAAGTTTCGTGCACTATCCAGATATGCCACCCAACTTTGTTTCAGTCCACAAGAGCGAATTCGTCGTTTTGTGAAGGGGTTGAGATCAGAGTTGCGGATTTCAGCCTTACAGGTAGCAGCTACAGCGAAATCTTTTCAAGAAGTGGTAGACTTCGTAATAGAGGTAGAGGGAGTGAAGCCAGATGACTTTACCATGGCAACTACATCAAAAAGGTTTCAAAAGGGAGGTGAGTTTAATGGTTCTTACTCTAGAGGACAAGGTTCCGGAGGTTACTCAGTCCGACCAATTCAGTCTTCACTACAGACTGTAGTTGGGGGTCCACCTCAGACTGGTCAACACTTCTCTGAGAGACCTATGCATGAACCCAGAGAGTGTTATGGATGTGGGGAGATTGGACACATCAAGAGGTATTGTCCGAAACAGAGTTATAGACCCCCAATGGCTAGAGGTAGAGGTGGTCATCGTAGAGGCCGTTATTCTAGAGGACGTGGTGGCCGAGGTAATGGTGGTCACCAAAATGGCCGAGGTGATGGGCAAACTGGAGCCACTACATCACAACATGGTAGGGGCAACGGACAAACAAGCGAAAGGGCCCATTGTTACGCTTTCCCTGGGCGGTCTGAAGCGGAGGCATCTAATGCTGTCATCACAGGTAATCTTCTGGTTTGTGATTGCATGGCTTCTGTATTGTTTGATCCTGGATCCACATTTTCTTATGTATCTTCCTCATTTGCTAATGGTCTAAATTTACATTGTGAATTACTTGATATGCCTATTCGTGTTTCTACTCCGGTGGGTGAGTCTGTGGTAGTTGAAAAGGTATATAGGTCTTGTTTGGTGAACTTTGTGGGGAGCAACACTTATGTAGATTTGGTTATCTTAGAAATGGATGATTTTGATGTAATTCTGGGTATGACTTGGCTTTCTCCGCAATTTGCGATCTTGGATTGTAATGCTAAAACGGTGACGTTAGCCAAGCCTGGGACAGATCCGTTAGTGTGGGAGGGTGATTACACTTCCAATCCGGTGCGTATCATCTCCTTTCTTCGTGCTAAGAAAATGGTTAGTAAAGGGTGTTTAGCTTTCTTGGCACATCTCAAGGATGACACTACCCAAGTACCTTCGATTGAGTCGGTTTTGGTGGTCCGTGAGTTTCTGGATGTGTTCCCTGCAGATCTTCCTGGTATGCCACCAGATAGGGATATTGACTTCTGTATTGATCTTGAACTGGGTACTCGCCCCATTTCTATACCCCCTTATAGAATGGCTCCCGCAGAGTTAAGAGAGTTAAAAGCACAACTTCAAGAGTTGTTGAGCAAAGGCTTCATTAGACCAAGTGCATCTCCTTGGGGTGCTCCAGTTTTGTTTGTGAAGAAGAAGGATGGGAGTTTTCGGATGTGCATAGACTACCGGCAATTGAACAAGATAACTATTAAGAACAAGTATCCTCTTCCTCGCATTGATGACTTGTTCGATCAGTTACAAGGTGCTTGTGTCTTCTCTAAGATTGACTTGAGATCCGGTTATCATCAATTGAAAATACGGGTAACGGATGTGCCAAAGACTGCTTTTCGAACTAGGTATGGGCTTTATGAATTTGTGGTAATGTCTTTTGGTCTTACGAATGCCCCTGCTGCGTTCATGAGTTTGATGAACGGGATTTTCAAGCCATATCTGGATCTCTTTGTGATCGTATTTATTGATGATATATTGATATACTCCAACAGTAAGGAGGAACATGAGGAGCATTTGAGAATGGTATTGGAAATGTTGAGGGAGAAAAAGCTTTATGCCAAGTTCTCTAAGTGTGAGTTTTGGCTAGATGCAGTGTCCTTCTTGGGGCACGTGGTTTCTAAGGATGGAGTGATGGTGGATCCTTCTAAGATTGAGACAGTGAAGAATTGTGTAAGACCTACTAATGTGTCAAAAATAAGGAGCTTTGTTGGGTTAGCTAGCTACTACCGCCGATTTGTCAAGGGATTCTCTTCCATTGCTTCCCAACTGACGAACTTGACTAAGCAGAATGTGCCATTTGTATGGTCGGACGAGTATGAAGAAAGCTTTCAGAAGCTCAAGACTTTGTTGACTACTGCACCAATTCTCACCTTGCCCGTGGAAGGTAAGAACTTCATTGTCTATTGTGATGCATCCTATTCGGGTTTGGGTGCAGTGCTAATGGAAGAGAAGAATGTGATTGCTTATGCTTCAAGACAATTAAAAGTGCATGAACGTAACTATCCAACTCATGATTTAGAATTGGCCGCGGTAGTGTTTGCATTAAAGCAATGGAGACACTATTTATATGGGGTTAAGTGTGAGGTCAATACGGATCATCGTAGCCTACAATATGTCTTTACTCAGAAAGATTTGAACTTGAGACAGAGGAGATGGATGGAACTACTGAAGGACTACGATATCACTATTTTGTATCATCCGGGGAAGGCGAATGTTGTAGCGGATGCTTTAAGTAGAAAGGCGGGAAGCATGGGAAGTCTAGCTCACTTGCAAGCTTCTAGACGCCCATTGGCTAGAGAGGTTAAGACTCTAGCTAATGACTTGATGAGATTAGAAGTAAATGAGAAGGGAGGATTGTTGGCTTCTGTGGAGGCAAGATCTTCCTTTCTTGACAAGATTAAGGGAAGACAGTCTGATGATGAGAAACTGCGCAGAATCCAAGATAAGGTATTGCGAGGAGAGGCTAAGGAAGCACAAATCGATGAGGAAGGTGTTTTGAGGATCAAGGGAAGGGTATGCGTACCCCGCGTCGATGATTTGATCAACACTATTCTGACAGAGGCTCATAGTTCAAGGTATTCGATACATCCGGGTGCAACCAAGATGTACCGTGACCTAAAGCAAAACTTTTGGTGGAGTAGAATGAAGCGTGATATTGTGGATTTTATTGCCAAATGTCCAAACTGTCAACAAGTAAAGTATGAACACCAAAGGCCCAGAGGAACACTTCAGAGAATGCCCATTCCGGAATGGAAATGGGAGAGAATCGCAATGGACTTCGTGGTTGGTCTTCCAAAGACGATGGGTAAGTACGATTCCATCTGGGTTATTGTTGATAGGTTAACTAAGTCTGCTCATTTCATTCTGGTCAAGGTGACTTACAATGCAGAGAAGTTAGCCAAAATCTATATCTCAGAAATTGTTCGGTTGCATGGGGTTCCACTATCCATCATATCAGATAGAGGTACGCAGTTTACTTCCAAGTTTTGGAGAACATTGCATGATGAATTAGGTACTAGGTTGGAGCTTAGTACCGCGTTCCATCCTCAGACCGATGGTCAGTCTGAGCGAACGATTCAAGTGTTGGAGGATATGCTTCGCGCATGTGTGATAGAGTTTGGAGGCCATTGGGATAGATTCTTACCCTTAGGGGAATTTTCATACAATAATAGATATCACTCAAGCATTGATATGGCACCATTTGAAGCATTGTATGGTAGGAGATGTAGGTCCCCCATTGGTTGGTTTGATGCGTTCGAGGTTAGACCTTGGGGTACTGATCTCTTGAGGGATTCGATGGAGAAGGTGAAATCTATTCAAGAAAAGCTTCTAGCGGCGCAAAGTAGACAAAAAGAATATGCAGATCGAAAGGTTAGAGACTTAGAGTTCATGGAGGGAGAACAAGTCTTGCTGAAGGTTTCGCCCATGAAAGGGGTGATGCGGTTTGGTAAAAGGGGTAAGCTAAGTCCAAGGTACATTGATCCCTTTGAAGTACTTAAGCGAGTAGGGGAGGTGGCTTATGAATTAGCCTTGCCTCCGGGACTGTCCGGAGTACATCCGGTATTCCATGTGTCGATGTTGAAAAGATACCATGGGGATGGAAACTACATTATCCGTTGGGATTCAGTTTTGCTTGATGAGAACTTGTCTTATGAGGAGGAACCTGTTGCCATTCTGATAGAGAAATTCGCAATTTGAGATCAAGGGAGATTGCGTCCATCAAAGTTCAATGGAAGAATCGACCCGTTGAAGAAGCCACTTGGGAGAAGGAGGCGGATATGCGAGAAAAATACCCACATCTGTTTATAGATTCAGGTACTCCTTTTCGCCCTTGTTTTCCTTCTTGTGATCGTTCGGGGACGAATGATGGGTGAATTGGTATCTATTGTAACGACCTGTTTAGTCGTTTTGAGCAGCAGATTTCAATTCTAGAAAAACTGGCAGAAGCGACGGACCCCACGACGGACCGTCGCAGGGTCTCGTTTCAAAACACTTAGAAAATCTAAAATTGGGTACTAAAAATCAACTCTCTAAACTTCGTAACGGAATGGCAGGACGGATCGTCACAGGTGTGACGGACCGTCACAGACCCTTCAGAGAAATTGAGTCTCTGAAGTCTGTGATGGAGCAGCAGGACGGACCGTCCCAGGCGCGACGGGCCGTCACAGACAGCGTAATCCCAGTCTGGGTCGGATTTCTTGATACGTTTTAAGGGACGTTTTTGACTATTTCTGCTTTAATTATAAAGTTAGTGGGTTAATGTTAATAAGTCTAATTACTTGGGGGTTAAAAGAGGTAACCTTAAGTTAATTAGTGCGTCATTATTGCCACCTTTTATTCTTAATTATATACTAATTAGGGTAAAAGAAAGAGGGTTGGAATAAGAAAAAGAAAAGAATAGAAAGAGAGAGAAGGGGAATCGATAGAGAGAGAGACGATCGAGAAGGGGGAAAACACAAAGCTTTGGGAAAATTTGCTTGCTTGATCACGAATCTTCGGTGGAGGTAGGTTATGGTTTTTATGCTATTCGTAGTAAACTCTTAATAGCGAATGATATGTATTGGTAGTATTGTAAACCCTTCTATATGCTTAATTGTATGCTTGCATGAATGTGATTATGTAATTGTGATATAATAAGCATGATGAAGTCCTAAATCTTGAAAAGAAACCCTAATCTACTTTGTTAATGATGATGCCTTGGTATAAAAGAAGGCTTGATGAACGAAAGTAGTGAGATTAGGGGATCGGGTGCCATGTTCCGGTACCAGGATAGTATATGAGGATCGGGTGCCACGTTCCGGTACCAGGATAGTATATGAGGATCGGGTGCCACGTTCCGGTACCAGGATAGTATATGAGGATCGGAGTGTCACGTTTCGACACCAGGATAGAATATGGATCGGGTGCCACGTTCCGGTACCAGGATAGAATATGGATCAGGTGTCACGTTCCGACACCAGGATAGAATGAGGATCAGAGTGTCACGTTTCGACACCAGGATAGTATATTGAGGAGCGGAGTGTCACGTACCGACACGAGGGGAATAAAGATAATGAATCTTGAAAGATGATAATATATTCAAATCTTATGAACCTAATTCCCAAATGAGTATGATGAGGAGGCGTGAGTCCTCATTGATGTGCTTGGTGTTGTAACCAAGGGTTATGGTAACTGTAAATGCTGCATGCTAAGGATATTAGTTGATTTTATGATATTGCTTAATATATACTGTTTTCTATTCTGAGTTGGCCGATGATATCTACTCAGTACCCGTGTTTGTATTGACCCCCTACTTTTATGTTTTCTTCTTTGTTATTTGTGGAGTGCAGCAAACGTGCCGTCGTCTTCAACTCAACAGTAATTCTAGCCAGTCTTCGTCACACCGGATCTTCAGGGTGAGCTAACGCTTCTAGCTTGGACTGGATCTTCTTCCTCATGTCTTGATGCCTTGAAGTTCCGGCATGGACTAGCTTTTATTTGTTTTAGCTTCTTAGAATACTCTTAGTTTAGTAATTTGATCATAGATGTTCTTGTGATGATGACTTCCAGATTTTGGGGAAAAATAGATGTTGAATTTTAGAAGTTAATGAATTGGTTTTATTTTATGAGTTTGAGTCTTCCGCATTATTTACTGTTGATGTTATATTGCAATGTTAGAGTTTAGATTGGTTGGTTCGCTCGCATAGGAGGGTAAGTGTGGGTACCAGTCGCGGCCCGGTTTTGGGTCGCGACAGATACATATTTGATAATTAGTTTAAGATTTTTACCTCATTAGACCAACATTTGTTTGGTTGTGACATGGCATAAAACCAATTCTTGTTCATTGGAAAAGCAACAACAAAGTCCATCATCGTAAATCCAAAAGAAGAAGATTTTGATCTGTATTTATCGTCCGATGGGTTCCTGCATATATGATACATAAGTTTGAATATATATACATGATACATAACACTCACTTAATTACAATTTTTATATAACAAAGTATCATGAATTAGTTATATAAAAAATGATTATGCCTAACACTTGCAAAAATAATGTATAAAACTTACTTATTGTTATGATTTTTTAGAAGCCCCCTTGACAACCAATTCATGTAATCCTCAATAAGTTTCGGCGAAACTTGATCTGTAATGCTAGATCCTTCGAACGGGAAATGGAGTCGAGCCATATCCTTCAATTTTTCTTTTCCTTTCTCGCTTGACCCAAAAGAAGTACAATATGGAGATTGAATCCTTCTCGAAGGCATTCTATTTCTATGTGCAGGAGTGACTGAATCGGTTCTAACACCAATCTCACTTATGGGAATATCAGTGGGTAATTGACTGTCGGTCAACAAGTACTGGCTGCTAGTTATATTCTGTGGATTGTAAGAATATAATGGTCTAGTATTAGTAGGATATTTACCCAAATCTTTGATAAGCGCATCTATTGCTGCTTGAGTTGATGGCGATATCGTTGTTGAATTGGAAGATTCCTGTATAATATGATGTAATGATTTTTAAAATAAATTTGTGTGTAATGAAATTGTGTGTCATAAATTAAAATTGAAAAATCTACCGATGCATCCATTGTTGTTTTTTCGGACAAAACATGAGGGATGTTGTGTTGAACATTGTCATCAACATCTTGCTCCATGATATATTCATTTAAATCTTGGTGCGACTGATGTGCGTCACCATCCTGAATATGCAGTTTTGAAATAAAAATTGTTAATATAATTTGTGCTGATACGTAACAGTGATTATAATCACATGATACATAGTCTTGAGTAAATGTGCATGATACATGACAGCAATTAAAATGAAAAAGAAAGTGTCTGTGATATGTTCATTTAAATCTTGGTGCGACTGATGTGCGTCACCATCCTGAATATGCAGTTTTGAAATAAAAATTGTTAATATAATTTGTGCTGATACGTAACAGTGATTATGCTCACATGATACATAGCATTGACTATATGTGAAATATACACGACATACATTAAAATGGAAAAATAAAGTGTTCAATGTATCATAAACATTACCTTTGGAGTATCACTGACTAGTTGTTCACCCTCATTTACAGAAACACCAACACCTTCCTCGGCGACATTCCCTGCATCGTCGATGATTTGATGTTCACCCTTTTTACCAGAAAAACCAACACCATCCTCAGCTACACCACCCATATCAGAAAGATCAATTGGTATTTGCTGAGATGTTTGTTTGTCAGACTGAAATGTGCTTGTATTAGCTTGAAAATTGATGTTTTCCTTGCCTATAGATTGCATCAACTGGGAGTGATTTGCTTTTATCAATATAATCAGTTCCTCAAATTTCATGTCAACCTACAAATTGTAGATACATTTATGATAAAAAAAATTGTTTAAAAATATCAAAATAATTTACTTACGTAAACTCTTCAATATATGGAATTATATTGTTGACATTCTGAGAATCTGCAGACCCATGAACATCAGCAGCCGGGTTCGGAGACACGTCTGGAACAGAACCATGTACATCAGCATCCGATTTCGGAGACACGTCTGGAACAGAACCATGTACATCATCAGCATTCGAATTTGGAGGCAAATTAGAAACTTGTACATCATCATCCGGTGTCGGAGACACATTTGATTTATCAGGATGGTTCTGTTGTGACACTTTCTTTTTTTGTATAATCACTTTTTTTCTTCTTTTTGGCGGTGATGGAGGAGATGTATCAGACACTCTAGAATATGTCCTCAATAACTGTTCGGGAGGTTTTGTGGAGAAATTATCAAAATCATCTTCCTCATTTGGTTGTACTAATGGTAATGATGAAGAATAAGCATGTTCAACTTGAGCAAGGTCAAAAGCTTCAATTTCCTCTGCTGTTGGGACAATGTTTGAACATGCATTATGAATGTATCACAACACATAAGATAATTTAATTGTTAATACAATAATATTTCACAACATACCACAAGACATAAATAACGATATTCCATAGACAAAAATAAAATTTACCTCTTGGAAAATGGTAGACATAAGCATTTTAAACTTTGCCTTATCAGACACAACTCTCCAATTGCACATTCTTGGGATGACATTTCGTTCTTTCACAGCTATTTCAGAATTTAAATTGGATGCACATTCGTATATCTAAACGTTAAGTGCATATGGCATCCCATATAATCGATACAACTTTTTACTAACATCAAAATCCTGTCTAAGTGAACCAATTAGTTTTGAAAATGATAGATGACCCCAAGGAAAATGTTGGTATCTACCATCTTCAACCATTAGAAAGTCCACAATAGATATAGTTTTATTATCAAGAGTAGATAATACAAATGTATGAATAAAGAACAGTATAGACATTTGAAGTGCATCCTGATTGTTCTCCACTATTGACTGCACCAGAAAAATACTTTTGGAAAAGTATACAATTAGTTGGTTCTGGATATTTGAAATCATTGGTATTTCCTCTGACCTTAAGTCCTGTTAATAATGCAAATTCATCTATAAATTACCGCTAAAAATATATATAAAAACTAGTCTCAAATATACCCTTATTTTATGACAGTAACTTCCATTTTGTACTCAAGTGTATAAAATTTTGACCATGCTAATTAGAAAATTTGACATATGATTTAATTATTTAGGTTGAGCAAATCCAAATGCGTTGAGTATTAGGTGTATTTATAAAACTAAGGATGTGTTTGGTATGAAGGAAAATATTTTCTAAAAAATGTTATTCTATTTTATCATGTTTGGTAGGGACAAAAGATTTGAAAAACATTTTCTAAATCAATTCATTTTCCTCAAGATTAAGGAAAATGAATTCCCTTCAAAAGTTAAGGAAAACATTTTCCAAAACACTCATCCAACTTCAAATTAAATTTTTTGTTTGAAAAATATCAATTTCTAAAAAATATTTTCAATTCAAAATTTTATATTTTCACTCCGCCCTCCCCTTGACCCCGATCATCCCTCCACCCTCCTCCAAAAAAAATTAAATTTATTTTTATTAAAAATTTTGAATGCCAAAACTTTATTTTTTTCACCCCGATTCTGGACCCCCCATCCCCCACACCACCACCACCAACACCACCACCACCACCACCCCCCCCCCCCCCCCCCGACAACCCCCTCCCCCAAAAAAAAAGATTTTATTTTTAAAAATTATTTTCAACTTCAAATCTTCATTTCTTTACCCCTACCCTCGACCCCGCCCACCCACCCTCCACCAACCCCCCCCCCCCCTAAACCCCCCAAAAAAAGTTTATTTTCAACAAATATTTTCAACTTCAAAATTTCATTTTTTTCACCTCGATCCACCGCCTAC
The DNA here is from genome assembly GCF_036512215.1 of Solanum lycopersicum. NCBI lineage: Eukaryota > Viridiplantae > Streptophyta > Magnoliopsida > Solanales > Solanaceae > Solanum > Solanum lycopersicum. Next base: position 47,583,495 of record NC_090801.1, on the reverse strand, counting down.
CACCCACCCCCTTACACACACAAAAAAAATATTGTTTTTAAAAAATATTTTTCAACTTCAAATTTTTATTTTTTCACCCTTCCCCCCCCCCCCCCCCCCCCCCCCCCCCCCCCAAGAAAAGGTTTATTTTTAAAAAAATATTTTCAACTTCAAATTTTTATTTTTTCACCTCGACCTCCAACACCCACCCCACCTCCCAAAATAATTTTTTATTTTTTAAAAAAAAATATTTTCAACTTCAAATGTTTGTTATTTCCCCCTTATCCCACCCCCCCACCCCCCACCCCCCCAAGAAAAGCTTTATTTTTTAAAAATATTTTCGACTTCAAATTTCTATTTTTTCACCTCGACCCCCGACTCCCACCCCACCTCCCAAAATAATTTTTCATTTTATTTTTAAAAATATTTTCAACTTCAAATGTTTGTTATTTCACCCCCACCCCACCCCACCCTGCCATCCCCCCCAACCCAACCAAAAAAAAATAATTTTATTTTTAGAAAATATTTTCAACTTTAAATTTTTAATTTTTTCACCCCCTACCCCTCCCCCACCCTGCCAGCCCCCTACCAGCCCCTCCCCTGCAAAAAAAAAAAATTAATTTCAAAAATTATTTTCTACTCTAGTAAAAATAAAAGATATTTCTCAAAAATATTTTTCATTAATAAATTAAACACTAAAAATCCTTTTCTAAAAGTATTTTATATTCACTAGCCAGACAGGAAAAAATAAATCATAAATCTACTTGTTCACCAAGAAAATATTTTCTAGGAAAACTTTTTCCATAGAAAGCATTTTCTAAAAAAACTTTTTCCATAGAAAACATTTTCATATGTACCAAACACACCCTAAGTCTACGTATGAATCCTGGGGCATTTTACAAAGCAAAGCACTTTTTTTCTGCGATTAGGAAAGAGCTAAAAGTTTCTAATTCTTAAAAAAAAAAAAAAAAAGAGGATTAGAAAATAATCTTTTTCAACACAAAAATATCCGTACCATAAATACATATTTATCAAGTATATTCTTTATAATTAAATTTTAAATTATAAGACATGTTTGATTACTGTTGTAGCAACTCATTTCGTTTTGATTCCTTAATCAAGCATTTCATATCATTTATTTTACTTTTCTTATATTTAAATTGTAAGGTACGTTTACGGTCAATCGTCTTAAAATGATATGTACTATATGTCATTAAAGTTATATCTGGTTAATATGTTATGTCAAAACCTCAAATTCGAATACAAAACCCAAAATTAACCATCAGATTCAACTATATTCAAATACAATGCCCTATGCCTTGCGACATGAGAAAATAATATAGTTGAGCTGCAAGCGTCCTAAAGTCATTACGATGAAGTTTTAAGCAGTGCCTCATTTTTTCATTTCGAGCCTTAAACAAAATTAGAAACAAAATATGATAAAAAGTAAACTAAGGAAAAACATAGATCACAAGCTCTTATAATTGGAGGAACCACACCATTTTCAAGAAAAAAAAAAAGAACCTGTCATATTAGTACCAAACTAATGATATTTGATAATTACGTCAAACTTTGACACTAGTAGTTACTAGTTTAATTATTCAATTTCCTTTCCAAGTAGTATATTTTAGTAATATACAATTTATTTCTTGAACCATTGGCTTAATAGAAGTATATAATATACTTTTTTGGTCCTAATAACATTAAAGTATTTTGACGAAATTTATGAAAAAATTATTTAAATTGATTGAGTGATTTTTAAAGTAAAATATTCAAAATTAAACGAGCATGTGAGATACTGAGATATTAACTCCTCTTTTTTACTTGTAGATCTTATTTGGAAAGATTACATGAATTCATACCTTTTAATAAATAATTATCAATTTTAGCGATATTTTTTATTTATTACTATTTATAGCAATATATTATAATATTATGTTAAATTGGTAATATATAGAAAAAGTGAATTATATATGCAATATATATGTATTGTAATTGTTTTTAAAAATATATTATGCTTCTTTAGTAAAATTTAAAATTGACACATTAAATTATAAGTGTATCAAAATGTGTGATAAATATATTATCCATCAATAAAACTTGTATTATATGTGAATAATAAACTGTTCTTTGTAATATTTATTAAAATTGTATTATAATTATAATAAAAGTGATCAAATAAAAAAATATTATTACTATAATTGGTAAATATTTTCTTAATATACTATATTTACGTAAGTTTCCTTCTTATTTTATAAAGATTGGTGGATAGAGTTTGGGCCTGGCCCGACGGTTATTCAATTTGATTTTTGTTAATTTAATAGTCTATATAATTTTGGTTAAACTATCTATCTACGCATACTTAACTAGCAAATATACATATTGTTTTCTATTTTAAAAATGTTACATATAATACCACTTTTTAAATAATATACCATACTTTTATAAAAATTAAATCAGAAACACAATTCCTTTAAATATGATAATCTATAATTATCTTAAAATTGATTTCCTCAACTTGTATGACACTAACTATTTAAATTAATTTCTCTTTGTTATTTTCAACCGTTTTCCTCCTCAATCCCAAAACAGATACTTCACGTATCCCACCATTACCCTTTCCTCTTCTTCATTAAACGTTTTCTTACCCTATCACACAAAAAAAAAGTTTGTATCTCATTTCCACTCCCACACGGATCCCTTTTTTTCTTAACCATTTTTATTCTCTTTTGCATGTGCTAAACTGTGTTTCTCGGACTAAATTGTGTTTCTCAGACAAATAATATGTATCTTGGACAAAAAGAAGTTAGTCATTTTTTTGTTTTAGTGGTTGTATCGTTTCTGTGTATCTGGTATTATGTGTTAGAGTTATAATTGATATTGTGTATCTCGTACAAATAATTTATACCACATTATTTAAAGTAACGATTTAATGTTTAAAAGTAATAAAGTTTAAATCACGTGATCTTATTATGCTCGTATCTAATATAATAATGTTGAGCAGATATATGAAAATAAAATTGCCATAATTTTATAGTGTATCTCGAACAACTAAACGACGACCTGAAAATACTGTAGTACATATACATGAGCAAAATGTTTAGAGATTTTATATTGTGTATCCCGTAATATATTATATATCTCGGATTTCTATGGGAGTTAGATTGTCTTCCATCTTGTATCTGATCTCCGTTCTTTTTCGATTACAATCGATTCCTTATTGTGTTGAAATATAATTCACTGGATCGTTATAATTTGCATTATCTCTCAAAAGTATTCCATTAATTTTATAGTTTTAATATTCAATTTCAGATGCCAATGAACCGAAATGCCTTAACAATATTGTAATATTCGCCATAATAAAAAAAAATTGAAAATTTAAAGGTTGAAAAGAATCTTCATTCGACAAAGAAGATGAAGAAGTTCAGAAAATAATTTGATATATAAATCATTTACGATGAAATGGAGTCACTAATTACGTTATGGTTGTTATATCTCACTAATTACGTTATAGTTGTTATATCTGCTATAACTTACTTAAGGGATTGTATCCCATGATTAATTCAAATTAATTAAGAAATGTGTATCCTATCTTCTAAAACATGTATCCCTCCTTTAAATTTTAATAGAATCATTTATCTTATGGATTATTACCTATGTATCTTAGGAATAAAAAATGGTATAGGAAGCAATATTGAAAATAGTAATAGGATGTAAAGTAATGTGATATATATATAATTTAGCCTTTAATTTTTAAGTTATGGTAGGGTGATCCAATAGTGATAATGTAATGGTTGGTGGATGTGCAATGACTAAAGGGTGGTGGTGGAGTTCTTTTTTGTTTTTTTCTTCTTCCACAAATTACATAGTATTAGCAGTTAATTAAATTTCATTCCCATTCTTATTCAAAATAAAATAATTTCTTAAATTTGATAGAATTGGGATATATTCTAAACGTTTCAGATATATCATATCTCAATTTTATATACATCGCTCAAAGCGATACATTGTGTAATGTGACAATTTGAGAATTGGAAAGGATAATTTTTTAAAAAATATTTTTAAATGGTATGAAATTTTAGAGAATATGAAAATTGTTTTGTGTTTGGGGTTTGGGGTTGGGGGGAGGGGGGCACAAATGTCTTATAGATGGTGGAAGAGAAAATTTGTGAATGAGATGGGGTATTGTTACCATATTTTTGATATTATGAGCTTATTTGAATTGTTGTTGAGAGTTCTGATTCGTAAAAAAAAAACAAAAGGAATTTTGTTTCCAAGACTGATGCACCATTTTTTCGACACATGATTTAATATCTTTTTAATACAAAATGTCCATAAGACTTAAGTTCTAATGCACAAAACAATTTTCTTAACACATAGCTGATTTAGTATCTTCTTAATACAAAATATCCATAAGACTTGAAGTTCTAATGCACAAAATCTTTGAATTAGCTGATTTAATACCTTTTATAATACAAAATATCTATAATACACTTTTCATTCATCTTATGCCTTGACAGCACAAACATTTTTAACACAGCTGATTTGATACATCTTTTTAATACTAACAAACTTTTTTTTATACGTATTGATTTAATATTATTTTAAAATTTACATACTATACTTATAATATTGTATTAGAAATGCTTTACTTATGTATTAAGTGAAAGTTCTGAAAATTATAGTGTAATTGTACCAAAACTGTATTAATTTAAGAAATTGGTGGTTTGGTGGTAGTGATTTAGTGAGAAAAAAAAAGGTGAAACTCTAAAAATCAGTGTTAAAGTTGTACTAAAATTGTATAAACATATAAGATAGTTATAATACAATTTAATATTATACGTTACTATAAATTTGATAGTTATTATTCCATAATAAATATAATACATTTCTAATTAATAATATAAATTAATTTAAATAGTTATTATTTCAGAATAAATATAATACATTTCTAATTAACAACGTAAACTAATTTAAATAATATAGAAATGTTTGTCTTAATGATTTAGTTATATATTTACCATGTGGATTGAAACAATGCCTATAACATCCTATGTATAGGGAAATATTGAATTCGAAATGTATCACAATTGTGTATATTTTGTTCTCTTATTAGTAATGTTAAAAATATATATTGAAATTTCAAATATTATTTTAATATAAGTAGAATTATTATTTTTAAGATGGGAAAGATGTATTACTATATGTTTTTAAAATGAATTGGCAATTTATTCTTAAGATCTGTTAATCTTATTATCAATGTATATTTAAAAGGAAAATTATATAGAATAACAAACTAATAATGTAAAATAAATACAATAGCTATCGTTTGATTTATTTGTGTTCCATAGCAAATTTTTTGTCAGTCGCCGCTCTCCTTCTCTCACTCGCTCTTAGTCGCTCGCCTCTCTCGTTTTATATAATAGAATTGTATAAATTGTGTTTCTGTTTGTATAATTGTATATACACATGCAAATATATATATCTCCGTCCTATATACTTATAATTATACAATACAAATATTTTCCTGCCCAAGTCTCTTTTGCCTTTCTTTCTTTCTCGTTTTATACAAATTCAAATTGTATATAATTTTTCTCTTTCTCGTTTATACAATTCGATTCAATTGTATATTCCCTGCTGAAGTCTCTTTTGCCTTTCTCTCTGTCTCGTTTTATTTAAATTCAAATTGTATATAATTTCTCTCTTTCTCGTTTTATACAATTCAATTGTATACAAATTCAAATTTCATACAGATATACAAACACATACAATTGAATTGAGAGACTAACAAGGATTTGTACAAAATGAGAGGCTAACAACATTATGCAAACGGCCTACTAGCGAAATTATACAAATCTAAAGAGGAACCAACAAATTATACAATTGCTTCTTTGTATATATGTATAGCGAAATAGGCATGACTTTCAGTTGTATATGTATAGCGAATTATACACATATATGTTTGCTATGGAGCGCAATTATGCAAACTTTGCTATAACATATAAATTTGAATTTTGTGTTTGCTATATGTGCGAAGTACTAGTAATTAGCATAAATTGATACATTTTAATGAATAATTACTAATTTTAGCGATACTTTTTAGTTATTATCATTTTTAGCAATATTATGTTAAATATATAGCGAATTATACACATATATGTTTGCTATGGAGCGCAATTATGCAAACTTTGCTATAACATATAAATTTGAATTTTGTGTTTGCTATATGTGCGAAGTACTAGTAATTAGCATAAATTGATACATTTTAATGAATAATTACTAATTTTAGCGATATTTTTTAGTTATTATCATTTTTAGCAATATTATGTTAAATATGCAATATGTATTAAAAGTGAATTATGTCTGCAATATATAAAAACTATAATTGTTTTTAAAAATATATTATGTATGTTTGGTAAAAAAATGACGCATTGTATTATAAGTGTATTAAAATGTGTGATAAATGTACTATCCATCATTAAAACTTGTATTATATGTGAATAATAAATTGTTCTTTGTAATATATATTAAACTTGTATTATAAATGAAATAAAAGTGATCAAGTGAAAAAAAATATTATTGCTATAAATAGTAAATATTTTTTTATTGTATCATATTTATGTAAGTTTTCCTAAGAAAAATAGGACTTATATGTGTAAGAATAAAAGATATATTATAATTCGTAAATAATGTTATATAATATATTATCTATATAAAATTCCCAATTAAATTCAAGCAATATCCAACCATGTACAAGAATTATCATACTAAATATTAAAATAATTTTCCTTATAAAATTATCTTAATAGTAAACGTACATTACTAGTTATAACTTTTTATAATTTTATACAAATTAGTGAAGCACCATTTATTTATCGATCAAATACTTATTTATGAAAAATCTTATTCCCACCATCAAGTTTCACATCATTCGATTTCCAACAAGCATTAGACCCCCATTTTCAAGGGAAGAGGGACCATCAAGTTTCACACCAATCACTTTCCAACAAGCATTGGACATTTAAAACATGGGGAGTGACCTCCAACAAGTTTGGACACTCATTAGTGTTGCCCCAATCAGTTTTGGACACTCATTAGTGTTGCCTCAATCAGAGTGACGTACGAAGGATTCTTATGAAGGGGTGTCAATAGTTATGATAAGAAACTAAAAAAAATAATTATGAAGTTACTAGAGCTTTAGAACACACAACCTTTAAAAACATTTGCAATCCCTTAATTACTAAACTAAAAATTTCAATATACTTTTTTAACGAAGGAGTATCGCTTAAAATCCGTCGGCCTAGGGTGGGTCCACCCTTGGCCCCAATATTTATTGGTTAATAAGTTCTAGCACGTTATTGATGTTTGATGGTCTTTGACCTATTGTTTAATTTGGTTTTGTATAATAATTCAAGGAAAGGGACAAATATTTTGAAATTATGGTTTGTGGTTCTCACGCATTGGCTAGAGTTGGGTAGGGGTGGGCATAAAAACCGAAAAACCGAAACACCGAACCGAACCAAAATTTTTCAGAATTTTGGTTTCGGTATTTCGGTTTTCGGTTCGGTATTCAATTTAATTTTTTGTATTTTCGGTATTTCGGTTCAGTTTTCGGTACATATTACTTTGGAATTCGGTATTTCGGTTTAAACCGAAATATTATATTATAATTTATAAATTATATTATATTTAATAATAATTAATATTAAATAATTATTTTTAAAAAAATAAGAAACCCTAAGTTGAAATATCAAAGTCCATTAAGTTGAAATATCAAAGCCCATTAAGTTGAAAAATCAAACAAAAAATTGAAAAAATTGTTAAGTTTAAAATTTTAAAAAGCCCACTAAACAGGCCCATTAAAAAACCGAAATAAAAAACCGAACCGAATTAAAAAAAACCGAACCGAACCGAAATATTTCGGTTCGGTATTCGGTACACAATTTACAAAAACTGAAAATCGAAAAAACCGAAAAAAAAACTGAACCGAACCGAAATACCGAATGCCCACCCCTAGAGTTGGGGATGACGATGGGCAGGTGGATGCGGGGCGGGGTTAGATTTAAGGCTATACGAGGTGCAGCGGGTTTAAGATTGTATGGAGCGGGTTGAAGTGAAACGTTTAAAATTAATGCAGGATGGGTTGTAAGTGTAACGACCTGTTTAGTCGTTTTGAGCAGCAGATTTTATTCTAGAAAAACAGGCTGAGGCGACGGACCCAACGACGGACCGTCATGGGCACGACGGACCGTCGCAGGGTCTCGTTTCAAAACACTTAGAAAAACTGAAAATTGGGTACTGAAAATCGACTCTCTGAACTTCGTAACGAAATGGCAGGACGGACCGTCACAGGTGTGACGGACCGTCACAGATTATTCAGTGGAAATTGAGTCTCTGACCCTTGCGACAACCTGCAGGACGGACCGTCGCAGGCACGACGGGCCGTCGCAGGTTGCGCAATCCCAGTCTGGGTCGGATTTCTTGATACGTTTTAAGGGACGTTTTTGACTATTCTTGCCTTAATTATAAAGTTAGTGGGTTAATGTTAATAAGTCTAATTACTTGGGGGTTAAAAGAGGTAACCTTAAGTTAATTAGTGGGTTATTATTGCCATCTTTTATTCTTAATTATATACTAACTAGGGTAAAAGAAAGAGGGTTTGAATAAAGAAAATAGAAAGAACAAGAGAAAGAGAGAGAAAGTTGAACGAGCGAAACGATCGAGAGAAGAGGAAAGCACCAAGCTTTGAGGATTAACTTGCTTGATTTCAATTCTTCGGTGGAGGTAGGTTATGGTTTTCATGCTATTCGTAGTAAACTCTTAATAGCGAATGATATGTGTTAGTAGTATTGTAAACCTTCTATATGCTTAATTGTATGCTTGCATGAATGATGTGATTATGTAATTGTGAATAAATAAGCATGATGAAGCTATTAAATCCCAAATCTTGAAAAGAAACCCTAATCTACTTTGTTAATGATGATGCCTTGGTATAAAAGAAGGCTTGATGAAGGAAAGTAGTGAGATTAGAGAATCGGGTGCCACGTTCCGGTACCAGGATAGTATATGAGGATCGGGTGCCACGTTCCGGTACCAGGATAGAATATGGATCGGGTGTCACGTTCCGACACCAGGATAGAATATGGATCGGGTGCCACGTTCCGGTACCAGGATAGTATATGAGGATCGGGTGTCACGTTCCGACACCAGGATAGAATATGGATCGGGTGCCACGTTCCGACACCAGGATAGAATATGGATCGGGTGCCACGTTCCGGTACCAGGATAGTATATGAGGATCGGAGTGTCACGTTCCGACACCAGGATAGAATATGGATCGGGTGCCACGTTCCGGTACCAGGATAGAATGAGGATCGGAGTGTCACGTTCCGACACCAGGATAGTATATTGAGGAGCGGAGTGTCACGTACCGACACGAGAGGAATAAAGATAATGAATCTTGAAATATGTTAATATATCCAATCTAATGAACTAAATTCCCAAATGAGTATGATGAGGAGGTGTGAGTCCTCATTGATGTGCTTGGTGTTGTAACCAAGGGTTATGGTAACTGTAAATGCTGCATGCTAAGGATATTAGTTGATTTTATGATATTGCTTAATACATACTGTTTTCTATTTTGAATTGGCCGATGATATCTACTCAGTACCCGTGTTTTGTACTGACCCCTACTTTTATTGTTTTCTTCTTGTTTATTTGTGGAGTGCAGCAAACGTGCTGTCATCTTCGACTCAACAGTAACTCAAGCCAGTCTTACTACATCGGAAATTCAGGGTGAGCTAATGCTTCTAGCTTGGACTGGATCTTCTTCTTCAAGTCTTGATGCCTTGAACTTCCGGCATGGACTAGCTTCTTATGTATTTTTAGCTTCTTAGAATACTCTTAGTTTAGTCATTTGATCGTAGATGTTCTTGTGGTGATGACTTCCAGATTTTGGGAATAATAATAGTTATTAATTTTATTAATGAGTTTAAGTCTTCCGCATTACTTTATGTTGATATTACATTGAAATGTTAAGGTTTAGATTGGTTGGTTCGCTCACATAGGAGGGTAAGTGTGGGTGCCAGTCGCGGCCCGGATTTGGGTCGTGACAAACTTGGTATCAGAGCATTAGGTTCGTTGGTCTCATCACACAAGAACAGGTCTAGTAGAGTCTTAAGGAACGGTAGGGGGACGCCTTTACTTTTCCTTGAGAGGCTATAAGACTTTAGGAAAATTTCACTCTTTCATTCTTTCTTTCGTGCTACTACTTGAGTCCAATTGGTATCTAGGCGATACGAATTGGTATCTGACCATCTTCACTCTCCTTCGCTGATGGTTAGAACTAGAGCAACGACTACGCCAACACCAACACCGGCCAGACAAGAAACAACTGAGCCAGCCACTGGGGCTGTGGCTCGAGGAAGAACAGCGGCAAGGGGCCGTGGTAGAGGTCGTGGGAGGACGTCCTCTAGGGGAAGAGGACGAGCGCCTAGCCCATCTGATAATAGGACAGTGACTCCTCCACCGATTGAGGAAGTAATAAGAGAAGGGAAGGATGGGGAAACTGAACAAGTGCAGAATGAGGGATTGCCACCCCAACCTACCCCAGAGATGATCAATCAGGTTCTGGCTTATCTTAGCGGGTTATCTGATCAGGGCCAGACACCCCCAGTGTTTTCTGCACCAGCACCTCAGGCTACGGAGGTACAACATGCGGCTACTATGGCTCCCCGCATGGATGTTCCATTGGAAATAGGCACGTTTCCACGTCTGACTACTGGGCCTATAATGACAAATGATCAGCATGAACTTTTCAGTAAGTTCTTGAAATTGAAACCTCCAGTCTTCAAGGGTGCGGAATCTGAGGATGCTTACGATTTTCTGGTTGACTGTCATGAGCTACTACACAAGATGGGTATAGTAGAACGGTTTGGTGTTGAGTTCGTGAGTTATCAGTTTCAAGGGAACGCCAAAATGTGGTGGCGGTCACATATTGAGTGTCAACCAACAGAGGCACCACCTATGACTTGGGCCTCATTCTCTAGCTTGTTTATGGAGAAGTATATCCCCCGAACTTTGAGGGATAGGAAAAGGGATGAGTTCTTGAGCCTAGAGCAAGACAGGATGTAGGTCAATGCATATGAGGCTAAGTTTCGTGCACTATCCAGATATGCCACGCAACTTTGTTTCAGTCCACAAGAGAGGATTCGCCGTTTTGTGAAGGGGTTGAGATCAAAGTTGCGGATTTCGGCCTTACAGGTAGCGGCTACATCAAAATCCTTCCAAGAAGTGGTAGACTTCGTGATAGAGGTGGAAGGAGTGAAGCCCGATGACTTCACCCCGACATCGACATTAAAAAGGTTTCGAAAGGGAGGTGAGTCTAATGGTTCTTACTCTAGAGGACAAGGTTCCGGAAGTTACTCAGTCCGACCAATTAGTCTTCACTACAGACTGTAGTTGGGGATCCATCTCCGACCGGTCAACACTTCTCTGAGAGACCTATGCATGAACCCAGAGAGTGCTATGGATGTGGGGAGATTGGACATATTAAGAGATATTGTCCAAAACAGAGTTACAGACCTCCAAATGTTAGAGGTAGAGGTGGTCATGGCAGAGGCCGTTATTCTGGAGGACGTGGTGGTCGAGGAAATGGTGGTCACCAAAACGACCGAGGTGATGGGCAAACTGGAGTCACTACATCACAACAAGGTAGGGGCAACGGACAGACGAACGATAGGGCCCATTGTTACGCTTTCCCTGGGCGGTCTGAAGCAGAGGCATCTGATGCTGTCATCACAGGTAATCTTTTGGTTTGTGATTGCATGGCTTCCGTATTGTTTGATCCTGGATCCACATTTTCTTATGTATCTTCCTCATTTGCTAATGGTCTAACTTTACATTGTGAATTACTTGATATGCCTATTCGTGTTTCTACTCCGGTGGGTGAGTCTGTGGTAGTTGAAAAGGTGTATAGGTCTTGTTTGGTGAACTTTGTGGGGAGCAACACTTATGTAGATTTGGTTATCTTAGAAATGGATGATTTTGATGTAATTCTGGGTATGACTTGGCTTTCTCCGCAATTTGCGATCTTGGATTGTAATGCTAAATTGGTGACGTTTGCCAAGCCTGGGACAGATCCGTTAGTGTGGGAGGGTGACTACACTTCCAATCCGGTGCGTATCATCTCCTTTCTTCGTGCTAAGAAAATGGTTAGTAAAGGGTGTTTAGCTTTCTTGGCACATATCAAGGATGACACTACCCAAGTGCCTTCGATTGAGTCGGTTTCAGTAGTCCGTGAGTTTCTGGATGTGTTCCCTGCAGATCTTCCTGGTATGCCACCAGATAGGGATATTGACTTCTGTATTGATCTCGAACCGGGCACACGCCCCATTTCTATACCCCCTTATAGAATGGCTCCCGCGGAGTTAAGAGAGTTAAAGGCACAACTTCAAGAGTTATTGAACAAAGGCTTTATTAGACCAAGTGCATCTCCTTGGGGTGCTCCGGTTTTGTTTGTAAAGAAGAAGGATGGGAGTTTTCGAATGTGTATAGACTACAGACAACTAAACAAGGTAACCATAAAGAACAAGTATCCTCTTCCCCGCATTGATGATTTGTTCGATCAGTTACAAGGTGCTTGTGTCTTCTCTAAGATTGACTTGAGATCCGGTTATCATCAATTGAAAATACGGGCAACGAATGTGCCAAAGACTGCTTTTCGAACGAGGTATGGGCATTACGAATTTGTAGTGATGTCTTTTGGTCTTACGAATGCCCCTGCTGCGTTCATGAGCTTGATGAACGGGATTTTTAAGCCATATTTGGACCTCTTCATGATCGTATTTATTGATGATATATTGGTATACTCAAAGAGCAAGAAGGAACATGAAGAGCATTTGAGAATGGTATTGGAAATGTTGAGGGAGAAAAAGCTTTATGCCAAGTTCTCTAAGTGTGAGTTTTGGCTAGATGTAGTGTCCTTCTTGGGACACGTGGTTTCTAAGGATGGAGTGATGATGGATCCTTCTAAGATTGAGACAGTAAAGAATTGGGTAAGACCTACTAATGTGTCAGAAATAAGGAGCTTTGTTGGGTTAGCTAGCTACTACCGTCGATTCGTCAAGGGATTCTCTTCTATTGCTTCCCAATTGACGAACCTGACTAAGCAGAATGTTCCATTTGTATGGTCGGACGAATGTGAGGAAAGCTTTCAGAAGCTCAAGACTTTGTTGACTACCGCACCTATCCTTACCTTGCCAGTAGAGGGTAAGAACTTCATTGTTTATTGTGATGCATCCTATTCTGGTTTGGGCGCAGTACTAATGCAAGAGAAGAGTGTGATTGCTTATGCATCAAGGCAATTAAAGGTGCATGAACGTAACTATCCGACCCACGATTTGGAATTGGCTGCGGTAGTGTTTGCATTAAAACAATGGAGACACTATTTATATGGGGTTAAGTGTGAGGTCTACACGGATCACCGTAGCCTTCAGTATGTCTTTACTCAGAAGGATTTGAACTTGAGACAGAGGAGATGGATGGAACTACTGAAGGACTACGACATCACTATTTTGTATCATCCGGGGAAGGCGAATGTTGTGGCGGATGCTTTAAGTAGAAAAGCGGGAAGCATGGGAAGTCTAGCTCACTTGTAAGTTTCTAGACGTCCATTGGCTAGAGAGGTTCAGACTCTGGCTAACGGCTTGATGAGGCTAGAAGTAAATGAGAAGGGAGGATTGTTGGCTAGTGTGGAGTCAAGATCTTCTTTTCTTGACAAAATTAAGGGAAAACAGTTTGATGATGAGAAACTAAGGCAAATCCAAGATAAAGTATTGCGAGGGGAGGCTAAGGAAGCACAAATCGATGAGGAAGGTGTTTTGAGAATGGGTATGTGTACCCCGCGTCGATGATTTGATCAACACTATTCTGACAGAGGCTCATAGTTCAAGGTATTCTATACATCCGGGTGCAACCAAGATGTATCGTGACCTAAAACAACACTTTTGGTGGAGCAGAATGAAGCGTGATATTGTTGACTTTATTGCCAAGTGTCCAAACTGTCAACAAGTAAAGTATGAACACCAAAGGCCCGGAGGAACACTTCAGAGAATGCCCATTCCGGAATGGAAGTGGGAAAGAATTGCAATGGACTTTGTGGTTGGTCTTCCAAGGACAATGGGTAAGTATGACTCCATTTGGGTGATTGTTGATAGGTTAACTAAATCTGCTCATTTCATTCCGGTAAAGGTGACTTACAATGCAGAGAAGTTAGCCAAGATCTATATCTCAGAAATCGTTCGATTGCATGGGATTCCACTATCCATCATATCAGATAGAGGTACGCAGTTTACTTCTAAGTTTTGGAAAACATTGCAGGCGGAATTGGGTACTAGGTTGGACCTTAGTACTGCGTTCCATCCTCAGACCGATGGTCAGTCTGAGAGAACGATTCAAGTGTTGGAAGATATGCTTCGTGCATGTGTGATAGAGTTTGGTGGCCATTGGGATAGCTTCCTACCCTTAGCGGAGTTTTCATACAATAATAGCTATCACTCAAGCATTGATATGGCTCCATTTGAAGCATTGTATGGTAGGAGATGTAGGTCTCCCATTGGTTGGTTTGATGCGTTCGAGGTTAGACCTTGGGGTACTGATCTCTTGAGGGATTCGATGGAAAAAGTGAAGTCTATTCAAGAAAAGCTTCTAGCGGCGCAAAGTAGACAAAAAGAATATGCAGATCGAAAGGTTAGAGACTTAGAGTTCATGGAGGGTGAACAAGTCTTGTTGAAAGTTTCACCAATGAAAGGGGTGATGCGGTTTGGTAAAAGGGGTAAACTAAGTCCAAGGTACATTGGACCATTTGAAGTACTTAAGCGAGTAGGGGAGGTGGCTTATGAGTTAGCCTTGCCTCCAGGGCTGTCCGGAGTACATCCGGTATTCCATGTGTCGATGTTGAAAAGATACCATGGGGATGGAAACTACATTATCCGTTGGGATTCAGTTTTGCTTGATGAGAACTTGTCTTATGAGGAGGAGCCTGTTGCTATTCTAGATAGAGAAGTTCGCAAGTTGAGGTCAAGAGAGATTGCATCCATCAAGGTGCAATGGAAGAATCGACCCGTTGAAGAAGCCACTTGGGAGAAGGAGGCGGATATGCGAGAAAAATACCCACATCTGTTTACAGATTCAGGTACTCCTTTTCGCCCTTGTTTTCCTCTTTTGATCGTTCGGGGACGAACGATGGGTAAATTGGTATCTATTGTAACGACCTGTTTAGTCGTTTTGAGCAGCAGATTTTATTCTGGAAAAACAGGCTGAGGCGACGGACCCAACGACGGACCGTCATGGGCACGACGGACCGTCGCAGGGTCTCGTTTCAAAAAACTTAGAAAAACTGAAAATTGAGTACTGAAAATCGACTCTCTGAACTTCGTAACGAAATGGCAGGACGGACCGTCACAGGTGTGACGGACCGTCACAGATTATTCAGTGGAAATTGAGTCTCTGACCCTTGCGACGACCTGCAGGACGGACCGTCGCAGGCACGACGGGCCGTCGCAGGTTGCGCAATCCCAGTCTGGGTCGGATTTCTTGATACGTTTTAAGGGACGTTTTTGACTATTCTTGCCTTAATTATAAAGTTAGTGGGTTAATGTTAATAAGTCTAATTACTTGGGGGTTAAAAGAGGTAACCTTAAGTTAATTAGTGGGTTATTATTGCCATCTTTTATTCTTAATTATATACTAATTAGGGTAAAATAAAGAGGGTTTGAATAAAGAAAATAGAAAGAACAAGAGAAAGAGAGAGAAAGTTGAACGAGAGAAACGATCGAGAGAAGAGGAAAGCACCAAGCTTTGAGGATTAACTTGCTTGATTTCAATTCTTCGGTGGAGGTAGGTTATGGTTTTCATGCTATTCGTAGTAAACTCTTAATAGCGAATGATATGTGTTAGTAGTATTGTAAACCTTCTATATGCTTAATTGTATGCTTGCATGAATGATGTGATTATGTAATTGTGAATAAATAAGCATGATGAAGCTATTGAATCCCAAATCTTGAAAAGAAACCCTAATCTACTTTGTTAATGATGATGCCTTGGTATAAAAGAAGGCTTGATGAAGGAAAGTAGTGAGATTAGAGAATCGGGTGCCACGTTCCGGTACCAGGATAGTATATGAGGATCAGGGACCACGTTCCGGTACCAGGATAGAATATGGATCGGGTGTCACGTTCCGACACCAGGATAAAATATGGATCGGGTGCCACGTTCCGGTACCAGGATAGTATATGAGGATTGGGTGTCACGTTCCGACACCAGGATAGAATATGGATCGGGTGCCACGTTCCGGTACCAGGATAGTATATGAGGATCGGAGTGTCACGTTCCGACACCAGGATAGAATATGGATCGGGTGCCACGTTCCGGTACCAGGATAGAATGAGGATCGGAGTGTCACGTTCCGACACCAGGATAGTATATTGAGGAGCGGAGTGTCACGTACCGACACGAGGGGAATAAAGATAATGAATCTTGAAATATGTTAATATATCCAATCTAATGAACTAAATTCCCAAATGAGTATGATGAGGAGGTGTGAGTCCTCATTGATGTGCTTGGTGTTGTAACCAAGGGTTATGGTAACTGTAAATGCTGCATGCTAAGGATATTAGTTGATTTTATGATATTGCTTAATACATACTGTTTTCTATTTTGAATTGGCCGATGATATCTACTCAGTACCCGTGTTTTGTACTGACCCCTACTTTTATTGTTTTCTTCTTGTTTATTTGTGGAGCGCAGCAAACGTGCCGTCATCTTCGACTCAACAGTAACTCAAGCCAGTCTTACTACATCGGAAATTCAGGGTGAGCTAATGCTTCTAGCTTGGACTGGATCTTCTTCTTCAAGTCTTGATGCCTTGAACTTCCGGCATGGACTAGCTTCTTATGTATTTTTAACTTCTTAGAATACTCTTAGTTTAGTCATTTGATCGTAGATGTTCTTGTGGTGATGACTTCCAGATTTTGGGAATAATAATAGTTATTGATTTTATTAATGAGTTTAAGTCTTCCGCATTACTTTATGTTGATATTACATTGAAATGTTAAGGTTTAGATTGGTTGGTTCGCTCACATAGGATGGTAAGTGTGGGTGCCAGTCGCGGCCCGGATTTGGGTCGTGACAGTAAGTGTATATAATTTTATATGAGTTCAAATTTAATTTTAATTTTTTATATGTTATAAGAGAGAGAACATTATTATTAAGATAATATCTTTAAAGCTACTAAAATATTCAAGATAGTTATACATGAAAATGGTTCATTAAATAATTATACAATTTCTTACATGTTTTCAGTTGACTTCTAAAAATTTAAGTCACCATCTTATTAAATTAATACAATTTAATGAAAAAAATAAATTATTATTTTTATAAATTTTATTATTAATATCAAATTTAACTAGGAAAAAAATATTAAACAAATTATGCGAAACAAGTTTATATGATACGAATTAGAGCGAAACGAATTAAAAAAGAAAAAGAATGTTATGGTCACTTGATATTCATTTAAAATCAAAGACAAAATTAATTAAAATATTTCGAAATAATCCTTTTAGCAAAAACAATTTGGTCACAGTGACACAGATATATATATATATATATATATATATATATATATATATATATATATATATATATATATATATATATATTCACGTTATAAACTGATTTTATTATCATTATTATTATATTTTTCTTTGTCTAATTTATATTTTTTTTAATGGAAAAATATATAAGTATTCTCAGACTGTGATTAAAATTTCGGAGATACACCTTAACTAAATTAAGGTCTTATTATCTCTCTCAACATTGTTTTTATAATATTATATACCTTTTGGATCATTCATGCCATTATTTTTTAACGATGATTTTGGAAATTATTTTTGACACATGACCAATTATAAATCGGCCATGTCGTCAAATTTTTTTAAATAAAAAAATCAAAAAAAAATTCAATTTTTATTCAGAAGTTTGATTTTTTTATTAAAAAATTGATGACGTGGCCAATTATAATTCGGCCATGTCGTCAAATAAAAAAATCAAAAAAAAATTCAATTTTTATTCAGAAGTTTGATTTTTTTATTAAAAAATTGATGACGTGGCCAATTATAATTCGGCCACGTAATCAATTTCATCAATTTTATTTAATTGAAAAAATATTAAAAAATCAATTTTTTTTCAGATTTATAATTTTTTTAATTAAAAAAATTAATGATGTGACCGAATTATAATTGGCTACATGTCAAAAATAGTTTTGCAAAATCATTATTAAAGAAATGACATGAATAAATTTTTTCTTTAATAATAATAACATAAATGAGCTAAACTTTTAACCGATGATATAAATAAATTTTTCCTAAAAATTTAATAAGAGTATTTTCCCTAATAAAAATAAGCAACTTTTACATAGATGCTAGGGGACAAATTAAATGGGTCCACGATGATTTTGACTGAACTCGAAAAGCAATACTGTATAGCCATAAAATATAAGACATACGGCTACGAATGACTAATCATATCATGTGCAATTATTAATTCATGGCTCAATATAAATTGGTAAGGACAAATTTACCATCTCAATTATGATTTTAGGCCTTTGCCTAAATCAATCAATTTTAACTTCTGATAATTTCTAATGTCAATTGTAATTAGTTAGAAATATTCTCTGTCTTATTTTATTTATTATATTTTTATAAATAATTAAATTATAATACTTGATATTTTATAAATTTTATGCATAAATTATCATTTTTTGCTAGAATAATTAATTGTTTTTGTCATTTTATTAATAAAATTAACTTTAAAAAATATTAATTAAAAGTAAACGGATAAAATTATATAATTTTATAATATAAATATAATGAAAAAATATAACATATAAAATGGAACCAAGAAAGTAACAATTATTCGCTTTCATGGATGTAAAAAATGTTATTTCCAACTAATTACAATTGACTTTAGATGAGAAATTTGAACTAAAAGTTTAAAATGTCACGTGGAACAAAAATAAAATCATAATAACAGGTAGGATATATCGTTGATTTTGTGTTCCAAACTAAGTCTAGCATATGAACGTCAATAATTGTTATTTCCAACTAATTACAATTGACATTAGATGAGAAATTAGTAAAAGTTAAAAATGTCACGTTGAACAAAAATAAATGCAGGATATATTGTTGATTTTGTGTTACAAACTAAATCAAGCATATTTCTTATATTTTATAAAGTATAAGAAATAATTTCGTTATATATTTAAATATATTTATTATGGACTAACGAAAAACGTTTGAAATATTGGATAAATTGAATATTTCTTCTTTTAAGACTATTTTGGTTACTTTTTAAAATAGTGACTTATTTTGGCCATTTTTATTTTTTGTGTCTCATTTAGGTTCTGAACTCCTCTCCCATCCCACCATTCGATTTTTTTCAAATTTTTCCGCTGCCCTTCTTCTTTGCGATAACATGAATCTTGACTTTTTTAGTAGATTGAAATTTATTTTATTGTGAAATTTCTTCGTGTTGAAATTCTTTTTTTTTTCTTTTTGTAGCATCAATAAAACTATTTCTCCATGGAAGGAGTTCAAATTTTGGGAGACGGCGGTTGAGAAATGAGGAAGAAAATGAAAAACAATAAAATAAAAATGATTAAATGAGCCTTTTACACGTAGGTATTGAGTGTATTACACTCACTATGCCACGACAGTAAAAAGTATTAAAATGACACAACGAGACATGACATGAGGTGTCTAAAATGAACAAAGCTTAGTTAAGGTGTCTAAGTGAAAATTTATGTCAATTTTAAGGGACCTGCGATAGATTAAGCCTAATTTAAATGATACACAGGGTCGTCTCAACAAGTTTGGGGGCTTAAAGCCAAACATTATAAATAGGCCCCTATTATTTTTAGTTAATAAATATAAATTGAATAATTATAATATACTAGTGTAATCCTACAAGTGATGTCTGGAGAGGCAAGATATATGTAGACATTATGAAGTAAACATGTAAACAATGTATATTTTCATTGAAAATTATATGATATAAAGTTGAAATAATAAAACATGACTCAATTTTTTTTTGAAATATGATGATGTTAAAATAGTGTAGTGATGAATTTGATAAGTTAATAAATAATATTAAAATAGTGTTGATTAGTTTTAGTGCTTGAAATTTGAATAAGACACCATAAATAAATCTGATTCTTTTATAAACACACAAAAATAGATATCACATAATGTAGAATGTTTAAACGTTTAATAGACTTAAAGAATATTCAATAATGAAAGAATAAAAAAATATTGAAGGGAGAATAAACAAAAGTAAATATTTTAAGAACACAATACTGTTGGTTCATGATAATTGTCAAAATATAATGAGCTAGACAACAAAATAGATAGCCACATGCAAAACTAAAAACGATACTACAATTAACTAACCACATAAGAATCTAAAAAAGACGCTCCAATAAACTAACCAATATTCAATTTCTCAATTGTATTGTCAATACAAAAAATTATTTTCAAAGTTATAAATACATGAGATTTTTTGACATAATATATACAAACATCTTTGAGAGAAAATGTACGGCCAAAACAATTTGACACCCCAAACGATTGCTTTAGAAACCTTATAATCGAGACGATCCTGATGACACATATATTCTTATAGATTTAAATTTTTGCAAATTTTTCTTTATTTATTTCATATTTTTTCAACTCCTTCCCTCCGAAACAAATTTCAGTGTAATGTTTTTGGTAGAATCAAAAATTCATGAATACAGGAAAAGTCTTTCAGGCTTTTTACTATGAATATCCATTTCCTAAAGATAATTATTAAATAAAAAATCAATAGAAAAAATTTAATATATTACTATGACATATTGTGAGATAACAATTTTTTTAAAAAAGAACCGATATAAAAATAACGTGTGAGATTACAATTTTTTAAAAACGATATATAGAAATAACGTTATCTCCGTGAATCATTCTCATCGACAAAAAATCAACGAGAACGAATAATTCTATACCACTAAATTTGACACGTTTTAAGTACTTCTTTTTTCATGTGAGCTGTCAACATTATGTTAAATGAACATAACCAAAGAAAATAAATTAGGGAAAAAACATGAATTCCTTTATAAACTTGTACTATCTTAATTATTTTAAAGTGAATTTTATGCAACATTATTCGTGTATTACACTCGTCATATCTGAAGTTGTATTATTTTTTCTTTTTTTATTACTTCTGTTTTATTTTATTAATTATATTTGACACTAATTAATTTTTAATCAATTATTAAAGTTCTTTAATAATTATGTCTTTTTCATAGCAAAATGGTAAAGAAGAGCTTTTAACAATGACCATCAAAAAAATTATCTAAAATCTAAAGTTTAGTCATGGAGTTGAAGAATTCTTCCATATCAAAATGTATCCACAAGAAGGTTCCCATTGTTATTTGTTGCGGTTTATAGTTATAAATATTTTTCAGATTTCTTAAAAAATCATGATAGTAGAAAAATAATTCTTCCCATTTTCAATCGATTATCCAATTCGCTCAAAATGTCCATCGAAGCTCCAACTATTGAGACTTCTCAAAACTTTACTCCTATATCAAGTAATTTGTTTCTTGATTACGTCTTGTTATTGGTTTATTTTAAGTTTAATGAGGTGTGAAGAAGATGAGGATTGTGAGATGTGAAGAAGAAAAGACGTGAGGGTGGGGTGTAATAAATATTTTGATTTTTTTTACTTTCTTCTTCTGCATTTCTATTTTGTACAACTTTTCTGGAAAACACAGATAAAAATCATTAAAATTACTACAAAAAATCCTAGACACATATTGAACTTAAGAAAAAAACATTAAAAATACCGTAAAACCACATTACATTAATTTGATGTTGCCTTCTCCAGGCATCTTCCCTTTTTTTTTCTTTTTTCTTTTTTAACTTTATTAACTGTTGGAGGGATGTCATCTGCTTCTGTACATGCATTCCAATAAATTGCTATCATTGTTTTCTTCCTTCTTTTAGTGTCAGTGTTTATATTATGAGAAATAATATCATATAGGTCTTAGGATTGAATTCACACACACTTAATGAATAAAAAATACAATAGAGAGAAAGAAAGTAATCAATAGTTCGTGATAACACTTTGTGGATAAACTTGCACGACAGTGAAGTACATATTAATTATTCAAAGTATGAACAGTTACATGTAGAATGAACAGTACAGCCTAACAGTAGTGTTATTCATTGAATTGTTGTTTGCCGATGGTACTCTTGAATAAATCAACAACTTGTCATCAGCTAATGGTGGTTGAATTTCAGATGCAGGTGGGTACAATGTAATCTTAGTAGAGTCGGGCGCCTCAGGATTTGTAAAAGTGCAGAGGAAGTTGACTCTACCTATAAGATTAGTTGCTTTGATAAACTCATTTGCACTTGACTCAAATAATTGCAGGTCTTGTGTTTTCCTATTCACCTTGTGGATCAGATTTCCCTGTAGAGTTTTTGCTCTCCTCATTTGTCCCTTCCCTTCTTCTACTGAAATCGTATGGAGATCTGATGCACCATTTGAATCTTTTTTCCTCCCTATTGTCTTTATTATGGTGTTGTGCCTTATTTTGGGGATTTGCATCTATACAATCATTGTTTGCAGTGCTAGTTACAATTTTACATGTTGCTGCTACTTGTGGATGTGGTCGAACTTGAGTTCTTTCTTAAAATGAAATGATAAAACTTTATCCGCATATATAGGTCGTAAACATGGTTGAATTGACGTAATAATGGTATTTTATAAGATATATCAAGGAGTGATTCTTTTGTTTATATTCTTGTAGTTAAATTTATCATATCAGGCTAATTTAAAATACCCGCATATTATACCAATTCGACTAAGAATTGTCATGATTAATGAGTAATCTTTAAATTAGAAACCTCAATGATGTTGATCTGCAATAATTAAATCCTTGATATTTAAAAAAAGAAAATTATGATAATTAAATGTACATATACTCTTATAATATTATCATTAACTAATGAGTAATTTTTGAACAAAAAATCTTAATGATATCACCACAATATACATACACTTGATACCACAATAATATACATATACTCTTATCGTACAATTGACTAATGAGTTATTTCTAAACGAGTACATTATATATATTAATTTCATATAAATTAAATAAAATTATCAACTTTAATGATATTAATATAATATATAATACTAATTTAATATTAGCTAAGCAAAATTATCAATTTTAATAAAAAGAGTTATGAACGATAAATGGCCTGAGAGAGCTTTGTACTTAATCCATTTGTAAGTGAATAGGAAAAAATTGAAAAACTCCATTAATAAACTTTGAAGAGCTATTAATGAGTTTTGTGAATTTATGAAATTAATTTGAAATTGTGATATTGAGAATTTATTAGGCTTGTGTTTGCGAACTTGTAATGTAAAATTCAAATTAGATAAGAATTTCATTTATTGCATGAATTTGAAGAAACCTAAAGTTCAACTTTTTCAATATTATCTCCAATTTTTTTTTATTTTTTAATACTCCTTTAATATTTTATGTGTCGCTAAAAAGGACGTTTAAAGTTTCATGTGTAAAATAAGTGGACACACCCATTCACATTGGATGAAAAAGGGGTTTAAATTTTCGGATTTTATTAGATTTTGAGAATTTAATTGATAAAATTATTAGTATAAACGTCCAATTTGCAAACAGAGCCAAATATAAAAACCTTTCAAGTCATTTTGCTTTTTAAAAATGAGTAATTATTTGAAATTTTATGATTCATTTAAGTATGAAAAAACTTCAAGTTTGGAATTATTCCAATCCAACTTGTATAACTGGGACCTAGTCATTTGATTTATCAACCATTCTAAACCATAAATCTTAGTACTATCTATAATAATATTAATAAATTCAAATTATGACGACCTCCATTTCTTAGTACCTTATATACTATATATATATATAACTCTTTATATACTTTGATCAAAAAGAGAGAAAAAACTCTCTATATATTTATGCATTAAACTATTATAAAAATTGCTCAACTTAATTAATTGAGGATGGCATTTGTGGAGTTGTTTGTGGTGGCATTAATGCCTGTTCTTAAAACACTCATAATTACTGCTGTTGGTTTATTACTTGCTCTTGAACCTGTCAATCTTCTTGGCTCCACTGCAAGACACCATTTGAACAATGTAACTTTTCTCTTTCTTTTAAATCTATTCGCGCATAGATTCATTTTTTTCGTATTTTAATTTAGATTCACAATATTTCGCGGAATGGTAAGAAGCCGATTAGTAATATATATATGTATTGAACAAAGAAATTAAAGGTTTTCTTTTTTTTTTGGTTCAATGGTTGGAGCAGCTTGTGTTTTATATATTTACTCCAGCGTTGGTGGCTAGCAGCTTGGCTGAAACAGTAACATCGAGCAACATTGTTTCATTGTGGGTACATTTTCTTTATACAATTTAATTACGTAAATGAGCGGATTGGATTGAAATTCGAGATATTAAAATAGGTTGAAATAGAAGTTGAGTTGGATCTTGACCCGATCGAGTTTATGTTGAGCATGGCTAAAAAATGAGACCCGTTCAATTTAACTCGATTAATTTCAATAATTTATCATATTGATATTTAACTTTCATAAGCACAGTTTGACAACTGATTTTTTTTAAAAAAGTAACAAATGGATAGATAAATCTTAAATGATATTAAATAGATACTAATTCATATCTTAAAAATAGGAATATATCTTAATAAAAAATTTTAAAACGAGTTGAAACTGAAGATTGAATTAACTCAACAAGAATTCTCTTTAAATGGGTTAGGCTTAAACTGTTGAAAATTGAACCTAATTCAAATTATCTTGAGCTCTATCCATAATATTTTGAACGAATTACCTCCATGTGCTACATTAATTTAATTTTTTTATTGAATTAATTATTGAATAATAATTATGTCTTTTTTTTTTGTATAGATGGTTCATGCCAGTAAATATCCTTCTCACCTTTATTATTGGTTCAATACTTGGATGGATACTTGTGAAAATCACAAAAACTCCTATACATCTCCATGGCCTAGTTATTAGTTGTTGTTCTGCAGGTAAACAAACTCAGAGTTGATTTTAAATTTTGCTCTAACATATCTGAGATCATAAAATTAAAAACGTTTTGATAATTCTGTATATATTTAGTTAAGACCTTGAGATTTAATATTCTTCTTTAATTTTTTTGAATTTCGTATCAAATAAAAAGCCAGACAAATAAATTAAGACGGAAAAAATAGTATGTTTAATTTTCTATTGGAAAATGAACTCTGAATCTAATAATTTTTTTTTTGTTTTCTTGAATATAGGGAATTTGGGGAACTTGCTTCTCATCATAATACCAGCAGTATGTGAGGAGAAGAATAGTCCTTTTGGGGATTCAATTACATGCTCCACTAATGGAAAGGCCTATGCATCACTATCTATGGCGGTATCACTACGTACACAATTCTCTTGTTAATAGTTGGTGTCAAATAGATGGATTCAGTTAAAAATAGAGATATTAAAATGAGTTAAATAGCAACTGAGTTGGGTTTTGATGCACTCAAATTTATTTTGGGCTTAATTAAATAAGTTTAAATTTGGGTTTCCAATTTAACTCGTTTAATTTCAATCATTTTAATATATTTTTATTTAGATTTTATAATCATAATTAATTAAAAAAGAATTAAAAACAGAAAATACAGATGGATAGATAAATTTTAAAATAGATAGTAAGTTATACCTTCGATATAAGAAAGAGTCTTAAAACGTGTTGAGACTTGAGATTAAATTGAGTTCAATTGAAGATTATATTAAAATGAGTTAAAATTTGAATGATTTAAGATTATCTATAGTTGAACTCAGTTTTGACACCCCCATTAAAATTAGGACATATAACAGAAATACACACATTTTGTTTCACCTATTTCCATTATCTGCTATTACTTTTAAAAATCTCCAAGATCCCTTATTTTTTTAATGTATTTGAGTTACGTGTTAATGTATTTGAGCCAATATTTAATGTATCCGAGTTAGTTTTTAATGTATTCAAGCCAGTATTTAATTAGTCGAACTACAGATTAATATATCAGAGACAATATTTAATGTATCCAAGTTATATGTTAGTGTATCCAAGACAATATTTAATGTATCCTAGCTTTAATTATTGTATTCGATTTTTTTTTTAATTTTTAAGAGATTAATATAATTAAAACTTATTAGGGATAGATTATAGTTTCATATTAAAACTACGTGATGTAATTCACAGATTAAAATTAATAGTATGTAAGATTAATTTGTGGTTTGTATTATATTTCATATGTAGGTAGGAGCAGTGTATATTTGGACATATATCTATAACATGATTCGAGCATCTGGAAGTCAACATAATAATGCCTCAACACATGTACCAAAATTACCTCCAGAGGAAATGGACCATCAATCTCAACTTGCACTGCCTCTCATTTCATATCAAACCATACATGAGCATCATCAGGTTACTTTCTTTAAAATACAAATTCACTAATTTATTGATGTCATATATAGTGTAAAACAATTTACGTGATGATAACATTAGTGATGCTAGCTAATATTTTTGATCTTGAATAATATCATATTGTACAGGGACATGTTGTGAAAAAGATGAAACAACATATCAAAATATGGACTCAGAGAATCAATTTCAAAATGTTATTTGCACCCTCAACAATTGCTACGGTATGTCCACATTTAATCATGTCCAAAAACATTTTCAAATGAAAAAAAAGAATATAATCTTCAAATTATGTAATTTCTACAGATTGTTGGGATCTTAATTGGTGTATCATCTTTGCTAAGAAATTTAATGATTGGAAATGAGGCTCCATTGCATGTCATCGATAGCTCTGCATCTATGCTTGGGTATAACAAATTAAACCTCAATTTTGAATAATTAATTTGTACTATACTATATAACAATCAATTAACTCAACGTTATAGAGAAGCTGCAATACCAGCCATGACATTGATCGTTGGAGCAAATCTTCTTAAAGGTTTGATTTCGTAGCAGGTTACTTATCTTATTTTTCTTAGCAGATAATATGTATCAGTTATCGATAATGTAAAAAATATTTATATTTATAAGTGCAGGGCTGAAAAAGTCAGAAGTAGGTGCGTGGATTGTGATAGGCATTCAAGTAATACGTTATATAGCATTGCCACTATCAGGAATTTGTGTTGTGAAAGTTGCACGCCATTTTGGGTTGGTTGGATCAGATTCATTATATCAGTTTGTACTTCTTTTGCAATATGCACTTCCATCTGCCATGACCATAGGTACCATACTTGTGTAACATTTTTATTTTAAAACATGTCATTAATATTTTTGTTGCCATACAAGTTTTTGTCCTTTTAAAACTAATGGAAAATGTGAAGTTATTTTTTACATTTTTTTTTTTTTTGACTAAGATGAATAATGTGTAGCAAAAAACTTTTTTTTTTTTTGATATTTTTTGGTTTGGTAAATGGGCAGGGACTATTACACAGTTGTTTGAAGTTGGTGAAAGTGAATGTTCAGTAATTATGCTGTGGAATTATGCTCTGGCATCAGTTGCACTTACTCTATGGACAACTTACTACATGTGGATTTTATCTTAACTTATTTGACAAAATAGACATAATTATTGTCCAATATTTTTTATGATTTATAAAATAGGCACCAAATATATATACATATATAAACTAGCGCTGATAATTCCGTTGGGCTGATGGGACAAATATGAATGAAGATCACAAGTAGAATATAAGGAACGTATTCATACATAGTATATATGGATTGATGTATAAATATCTCTAATATGTAAATGTACATTATATATATGTATAATTATATATTATTTATATAATATTGATACATTTTATATATATGTGTGTGTGTGATCATTTTAGTTTTCACTTTGTACAATTACGTAAGAATCCCACTTATAAAAAGCCACTAATGATGCTTTAATTTTTGGCCACATTTACATCATATATTATTATAAGTGGGAAGCTCTATAGTGAAAAGTTGAATTACTATTTTGCCCTTTTACAAAATTAAAATTTAATTTATCATTTAATTAAATATAAATATTTTAATTACACAATGATATGTATGTATCATATCCTTCTATTTAATTTTCTTAAGTATTTAAAGTTAGGGAGAAAGTTTTAATTTATCCAATCAATGACACAATCAATTAGTAAAACAAAGGATGAGATTTTCTTAAGTCTTTTACTCCTATTTATTCATGCATCACTTAATTACTGAAGTTGAAAGGTTTTTTTAGCTTTAAATTTTGAAGGCACTACTTAACTTACATTAATTACAATGAATATGGTAAATGAAAAGATGACTCTTTTGAACTTTCATATGTTACTTTATCCTTTCTAATTAACTTGAATTATTTTCATCTTCCACATATTATTAAAATGTAGAGATATTTAAGACATGGAGAAAAGAAAATAACAACACAAATCAAGAGCATTCAAAAGTACAAGAATTCATATTCCAACTCTTTTTTCGAAAATTTTTTGGTCTTCTCTATTGCATGAAACTATATGATGGTACAATATGGTTCTAATACATTTGGAAGTGCTATTTTGACATTTAGATGAACGTATTATTGAAATAGTAAGTCACTATTTAGTTAACAATTTTTTCCTTGTCGCTTTCCGTTTTAGTTTTGTTAATTATATTATTCTTTCTTCTATATTAAATGATTTTTTGTTATATTTAAATAATATGTCGGTATATTAATAGAAAAAAAAAGTAAGGTGGACTACAATTTTGATATATGTTGTTCATAATATTTTTTATATTTCTATGATTTTCTGTCATAGTATAAAATTAATTTCATTGTGTATGTTCTTTTTGGCTATATATGTTACAATCCTAATGCATAAATTTTCTTTCTGATATGGTGTCTTCTCTTCAATCTTTTGGTGTTATATTACACCGTGTGATAAGTTCTCATTGTATTTGTCCATTTTTTTCCTATGGAGCTTGTTTTTGGTTGAAGGGTAAAAAAAGATTTAATCAAGAGAGTATAAAATTGAATTATCATTCTATCCTGTGTTAAATCAAAATATTATAAAATAGGGAAAAAGGTCAAATATGCCCCTAAACTATTTGAAAAGGACTAGATTTACCCTCCGTTTAAAGTTTGGTTCACTCATGCCCTCGCCGTCCAACTTTTGGTCCAAATATGCCCTTATGGGCGTTAGTTGTCATGTTGGACATATCCAACTCATTTTTCATTTCTTTAAATGCCACATGGAATTGCCATGTCATTTTGACCTTACCACATAACATTTATATGAAAATGGAAAAATATTCGGACTCGTAAACACCTAATCCGACCCATAAATCAGCTCCTTTTTAATTCACTATCCGACCCATTTTTAACAATTTTGTTTAATTTTTATTATTGCGGTAAATCCCGAAAATGAGTAATTGATTAATAAAAAATAGAAAAATATGAAACAAAATATAAAATTAACGCCAAAAATTCACAAATAAATATAGTAACCTTAAATCTAACATTTGGATTTTTTAATTTTATTTTTATTTTTTGATAAATCTCGAAAATGAGTAATTGATTAATAAAAATTATGAAAAATATGGGGAAAAAATATAAATTAACGCCAAAAGTTCACAAATAAATATAGTAACATTTAGATCTACAATTTTTTTAAATTTTTTTATATTTTTCGGCAAATCTCGAAAATGAGTAATTTTTTAATAAAAAGGGAAAATATGAAAACAAATAAAAAATATACGTCAAAATTCACAAATAAATATAGTAAACTTAAATTCAATAATTTTTTTATTTTATATTTTTTCATATTTTCCTGTTTTTTATTTCTGAATTTTTACATAATTTTTATATTTTTTCATATTTTTTTGTTAATAAACTCATTTTTGGGATTTGTTGAAGAAAGTAAAAATTAAAAAAATGTTGAAATTGTTGAATTTAAGGTTACTATATTTATTTTTTAATTTTTGGCGTTAATTTTATATTTGTTTCATTCTTTTTATAAATCAATTACTCATTTCGGGATTTATCGAAAAAATAAAAAAAAATAAAAAAAAGTGTTTAAATTTAATATAAGGTTACTATAATTATTTATGAATTTTTGGCGTTAATTTTATACTTTTTTCATATTTTTCTATTTTTTTAATTAATCAATTACTCATTTTCGAAATTTATCGAAAAAAATAAAAATTAAACAAAATTGTTGAAAATTGATCGGATAATTCATTTAAAAGGGGGTTGATTTATGGGTTGGATTAAGTGTTTATAAGTCCGAATATCTTTCCATTTTCATTTAAATGTTATGTGGTAAGACCAAAATGACATGGCAATTCCATGTGGCATTTAAAGAAATGAAAAATGAGTTGGATATGTCCAACATGGCAACTAACGTTCATAAGGGCATATTTGGACCAAAAGTTGGATGGCGAGGGCATCAGTGAACCAAACTTTAAACGGAGGGTATATCTAGACCTTTTTGAATAGTTTAGGGGCATATTTGACCCTTTTCCCTATAAAATATTTATTTATAAATAGTAATCATTCTATATGCCACACTAAATATTAAAAAAATGGTTAAAGTCAAAAAGTTGAAAGACAGTATTCATAAACAAAATATTAGGCATTTCTACCCTTTTAACGACTAAAATAGTTCCAATTTTTTAAATATTTTTCTTTATACTAAAACATAAATTATTTTATTATGAGACCATTGAGTTAAATCAATATATAAAGACCATAACCAATGCTCACTGAAGATTTGCAATGTCTCATAGATAATACTTTAGACAAATTACTTGGTGCAACTTTAATTGCTATTATTATTTTAAATAATAATTGTTGTTATTGTATTCTTTCTTTTCATTGTGATAAGGAATAATATATTCATCTTCGTAACTTACACCATCTAATTACTCTATTTTTATTCCATATACATCTTTATTTGTTTCATGAGTATTCTAATTAAGGTTAATTTTTTCATTCTACAGATTAAATAGTGTCTCTTATATCATTATTGTTTTATTTGATTCATACTTTAACTAAATGAAGAAGTCTCTTGAGTTATAATTATTTTTGGGAGAAGCGTCTAAAAAAATTTGAAAAAAATATATAGTGATTTTGTATTTCTTTTTCTATATACTTAATGTTATGACTAGAGCCTTCAAAAGAATGTGTATGTTGTCGCATGTTTTTTTCTTTGTTTATTTTGTACATGTGCTTTCTCTCTATTAAACTTCTTTAATTTGATTTTCCATAAATTTCTATTTTTTTTAATTGTATTTTTACTTAGGCTAAAGTTAATCTTTTGTGACTATATATAATGCAAATTGGCTAATTACTATCAAAAGTTCTAAATTTACAGTTTGTTGATAAATTTTATACATTAGAATAAGATTTCTCATTTGATGTTATTGTGATTAAACTTCTCTAATTTGATTTTCCATAAATTTATGATTCTTTTAATAGTATTTTTATTTAGGCTAAAGTTAATCTTTTGTAACTATATATAATGCAAATTGGCTAATTACTATCTAAAGTTCTAAATTTACAGTTTGTTGATAAATTTATACATTAAAATAAGATTTCTCATTTGATTTTTTATCACAATTTTATAATTTTATTAGTAATTGTCGCATTTTGTTATTCGTTACATGCATGTATATGTAGAATTCTAATTGTTATAATGAATATAAAAAAAATAACATGGGATACACATGCAACGGACGTGTTCTAAAACTAGTAATAAAAATAATGGAGAAGGGATAAAAGTACCTCTAAACTATACTCTACATCAACCTCTTTTGCTAAATATACCACTTTCACCCACCTTTTTTCTCAGTTATACTCTTGAACCTAATAACTATAGTATTTGCTACAATAACTATGGTACTTGTTGCAACACCTACGATAGTTGCTAAAATAGTTATGATATTTTTGTTGCGACAACTTCATCTTATTATCAAAAAGGTAATGCAGGACATTTACCTTTGACCCGGCGAAACCAATACAAGTATTGTTGAATGCCTTGAATTGAGCCCTTAATTAGCTGTCAATTATGTATTGTGGGCCCAAGCCTGTTAGGGCGTAGCTTAGCACTATATATAGACGCTATGACAAACCCTATTCTGTAATTCTGTTTTTGCCTCTCCATAATAAAACTGCTCCCTCTCTTCCCCGTGGACGTAGCCAATTTATTGGTGAACCACGTAAATCTGTTGTCTTGTTTTTCGCGTTTATATTTTCTCGTATTATCTCAAATTCCGCATAACAAATTGGTATCAGAGCCTCTCGGTTAATCGGTGTTCTTGGAGAATTCGAGATGTCTGCTTTGAACGTGAAAATCGACAAATTCACAGGGAGGAACAGTTTAGTTTATGGCAGATCAAGATGCGGGCTTTGTTGAAACAGCAAGGCTTCTGGGCGCCGTTGTCGAAAGACAAGAACGTCGTCGTTACTCCTGAGATGGCGATTCTGGAGGAAAAGGCGCACTCGACGATCATGCTGTGTCTCGCGAATGACGTCATCACGGAGGTCTCGGATGAAGAGACTGCTGCTGGTCTGTGGTTGAAGCTGGAGAGTTTGTACATGACAAAATCTCTAACCAACAAGCTGCTTCTGAAACAACGTCTATTCGGTTTACGAATGGATGAAGGTACACAACTCAGGGAACATTTAGAGCAATTGAATACTTTGTTATTAGAATTGCGTAATATCGATGTGAAGATCGAGGATGAAGATGCTGCCCTGATTCTGTTAGTATCTCTCCCAATGTCGTTTGAAAATTTTGTTCAATCGTTCATTGTTGGGAAAGATACTGTGTCGCTGGAAGAAGTCAGATCGGCCCTTCATAGCAGGGAATTACGGCATAAGGCTAACGGCACAAGTACGGACATACAGCCTTCCGGTCTGTTCACCAGTAGCGGAAAGGGAAGGAAAAACGGCAGAAAGAAAAATAAGCCGATGTCGAAGGGTGCAAAGCCGGATGATGTTTGTAATTACTGCAAGGAGAAGGGACATTGGAAATTTGATTGTCCAAAGAAGAAGAAGCAATCGGAAAAACAATCAGTTTCTGCTGCTGTTGCTGAAGAAGACACCAATTCTGAAGAAGACATTGCCCTAGTTGCGGATGAGCACACTCATCATTCAGATGTATGGGTTCTCGATTCTGGGGCATCCTATCACATCTTATCCTAGGAGAGAGTGGTTCACGACTTATGAGCAGGTAGACGGAGGCAGCATCTCGATGGCCAACAGTTCTGTCTGCAAGGTGGTTGGGACAGGCTCGATCAAGATAAGGACACATGACGGTATCTTCTGCACATTGAACGAGGTCAGGCACGTTCCATTGATGACGAAAAATCTGATATCTCTCAGTCTTTTGGACAGCAAGGGATTCAGCTGGTCGGGAAAAGATGGAGTCTTGCGGGTCTGGAAGGGTTCAAATCTGATTCTGAAAGGTGTCATGCGTGGTACTTTGTATTTTCTACAAGGTTCCACGGTTACAGGTTCAGCCCATGTTGCATCGTCAGAAGTTCACCAGGAGGATATAACTAAGTTATGGCACATGAGACTTGGTCATATGGGTGAAAGAGGGATGCAAATTCTGTCAAAGGAGGATCTTCTTGCTGGTCATAAGGTTAAGAGCCTAGAGTTTTGTGAACATTGTGTCTTTGGAAAACTACATCGCAACAAGTTTCCAAAGGCCATTTACAGAACAAAAGGCACACTTGATTATATCCATTCTGATTGCTGGGGTCCATGCCGTGTTGAGTCTTTGGGAGGCTGCAGATTTTTTGTGTCCATTATTGATGACTACTCAAGGATGACTTGGGTGTACATGATGAAGCATAAAAGTGAAGCTTTCCAGAAGTTCAAGGAGTGGAAAATTTTGATGGAAAATCAAACAGGGAAGAAGATCAAGAGGTTGCGAACTGATAATGGACTGGAATTTTGCTGGTCTGAATTTGATCAATTCTGTAAGGGTGAAGGGATTGCTCGACATCGTACAGTTAGAAATACACCACAGCAGAACGGTGTAGCTGAGCGGATGAATCAAACACTTCTGGAGAGAGCAAGGTGCATGCTCTCTAATGCTGGGCTAGATAGAAGATTCTGGGCAGAAGCGGTTAGTACAGCTTGCTACTTGGTTAACCGCGGACCACATACAGGCATACAGTGCAAGACACCTATGGAGATGTGGTCAGGAAAAGCTGCTGATTATTCAAATCTGAAAGCTTTTGGTTGTACGGCTTACTATCACGTCAGTGAAGGTAAGTTAGAACCAAGAGCTAAAAAGGGAGTATTTGTGGGCTACGGAGATGGAGTGAAAGGTTTCAGAATCTGGTCTCCAGCAGAAAAGAGGGTTATTATGAGCAGGAACATTGTCTTTGATGAAAGTTCTCTGCTTAGAACCATTGTGAAGCCTACAACTACGTCAGAAACTGGGAGTCTTGATAAACAGGTGGAGTTTCAAGTCATTCAGAACGAGAGCGATTTGAAAGAACCTGAAGAGGAGGATCAAGAGCCACAGACAGAAACTGATATTCCAGAATCTATGCCATCAGATATCCATCAGAGTATAGCTCAAGATCGGCCAAAGAGGGTTGGAGTTCGGCTACCTACGAGGTATGGTTTTGAGGACATGGTGGGTTATGCACTGCAGGTTGCTGAAGAGGTAGATACATCTGAGCCGTCTACTTACAAAGAAGCCATTTTAAGTCCTGATTCTGAAAAATGGTTTGCTGCTATGAGAGATGAGATAGAGTCCCTACACAAGAATCAGACATGGGATTTGGTCATACAGCCTTCGGTGAGAAAGATTATTACTTGCAAATGGATTTTCAAGAAGAAGGAAGGGATATCACCAGCAGAAGGAGTCAAGTATAAAGCCAGGGTTGTTGCCAGAGGTTTCAACCAAAGAGAGGGAGTGGACTACAATGAGATCTTCTCACCAGTGGTCAGACATACTTCCATCCGAGTGTTACTAGCGATAGTTACACATCAGAATCTTGAGCTTGAACAACTTGATGTGAAGACAGCGTTTCTACATGGAGAGTTGGAGGAAGAGATATACATGACTCAGCCGGATGGTTTCCAAGTTCCAGGGAAGGAAAATCACGTCTGCAAGTTGAAGAAGTCCTTATATGGACTTAAGCAGTCTCCAAGGCAGTGGTACAAAAGATGATAGGCTGATAGCTGCAAAGAAGAAGTATGACATTCAGAAGCTGAAGGGTTTACTTAGTGCTGAGTTTGAGATGAAGGATCTGGGAGCCGCTCGGAAGATTATAGGGATGGAGATCATTAGAGACAGAGAGAGAAGGAAGCTTTTCTTGTCACAGAGAAGCTACATTCAGAAGGTCTTGGCGAGGTTTGGCATGTCTTCATCTAAGCCTATTGATACCCCCAGTGCTGCCAATATCCATCTCACTGCCATGTTCGCTCCACAATCAGAAGAAGAGAAAGAGTATATGTCACGAGTCCCTTATGCCAGTGCCGTAGGAAGTTTGATGTATGCTATGGTCTGTACAAGGCCAGATTTAGCACATGCAGTCAGTGTAGTGAGCAGATTCATGGGACAACCAGGGAGAGAACATTGGCAGGCTGTGAAGAGAATTTTCCGGTACCTTAGAGGTACATCTGACGTTGGTCTCATTTATGGAGGTGATACTCAGTGCTTGGTTACTGGCTATTCTGATTCTGACTATGCTGGAGATGTTGACACAAGAAGATCGATGACTGGCTATGTGTTTACCCTTGGAGGATCTGTCGTCAGTTGGAAGGCAACTTTGCAACCTACAATGACTTTGTCTACTACGGAAGCGGAGTACATGGCCTTGACAGAGACTGCAAAAGAAGGGATTTAGCTAAAAGGGCTGGTTAGTGATCTTGGTCTGCATCATGATCAGGCTACGGTGTATTGTGACAGTTTGAGCGCAATTTGTTTAGCCAAGGATCAAGTCCATCATGAGAGAACCAAGCATATTGACGTAAGATATCATTTTCTGAGAACTGAGAAGAGAATCAAGGTGAAGAAAGTAGGAACTGCTGATAATCCTGCTGATATGTTCACAAAGCCGGTTCCACAGAGCAAGTTTCAACACTGTTTGGACTTGCTCAACATCAGAAGCTGTTAATTGCCCTGCGGGGCAATTCTGAGGAAGAGGGGGAGGCCTGGCACTATC
The DNA here is from genome assembly GCF_036512215.1 of Solanum lycopersicum. Classification (NCBI taxonomy): domain Eukaryota; kingdom Viridiplantae; phylum Streptophyta; class Magnoliopsida; order Solanales; family Solanaceae; genus Solanum; species Solanum lycopersicum. The sequence continues at coordinate 47,547,159 of NC_090801.1, read as the reverse complement.
ATAGTGCGTCTGAAGAATCTGTTTGGAGAATTCAAGTCAAGGTGGAGATTTGTTGAATGCCTTGAATTGGGCCCTTAATTATCTGTCAATTAAGTATTTTGGGCCCAAGCCTGTTAGGGCGTAGCTTAGCACTATATATAGACGCTATGGCAAACCCTATTCTGTAATTCTGTTTTTGCCTCTCCATAATAAAACTGCTCCCTCTCTTCCCCGTGGACGTAGCCAATTTATTGGTGAACCACGTAAATCTGTTGTCTTGTTTTTCGCATTTATATTTTCTCGTATTATCTCGAATTCCGTATAACAAGTATTTATCAAGCAAATAACATCATTTAACCCTTCAAAATTGAAGTTTTGCAGATACACTCTTTATTAGAGTAATATACGAAGTATTACTATTTAGCAATTTTAAAAAATACAAATTCAGTAGCTGCAATTCCCATATTTTTCACCATAGTAGCACTGCCGATCCCAAGAATCTGGTGCAAGAGAAGGAACATAAAAATCACCATAAATTAGAGCATACAGATTACCTTAATCTAATATTGGCAAAAAACACAATTTTGGTGTTATTGTGGACAGAATCGAACTTCCATTGTATTAAGAGTTAATATTCAGGTTCAATGGTATTACATAAGTTCATCTACTGCAACCAAGGGTGTGACCTAGTGGTCAATAAAGTGAATTCGAACTGAATACCGTGAGGTCTGACGACGTTCAAATCCCAATAGAGACAAAACGCTAGGTGATTGCTTCTACATGTCTTGATGGATAAAGTTGTTGAAATGTGTTCCTTTAAGTATTTTTTCATCATGGAAGATAATTTATGACAATGAGAAAAAGTGATAGAAATGAACTAAGTACCTCAGATATTATTGACAGATGCTTCCATCTGAAGTTAGTTTCTGATTGCTTGGAACAGAGAGGTATTGCAGGTGCTCGACGTTTCAACCTAAAATGGCAGAAATCAAATAAAGAGATATAAAGGATGTGACATGTGAAATCTTAAGTGTTATGTAGTATCCATAGTTTAAAATGCAAATGAAGAAGCACTGACCTGAGCTTACTCTCAGCTGGTGGCACAAGTTTGAGGTAGTTGATCATGTATGAAATTCTGTCGAAGCATACTCTTAGCTTGAGGATAGTCCCACTCTAGTGATTCCCAAAGTTCTCGACTTACATATATAGATCTAAGAGCATGCGGAATAAGCAGTGGTTCTCCATCACGAAGAGGATGAAAAAATGGCAGTCTTTCAAGCTTTGGACAGCCACAGAGACCTATTTCCTCAAGGGATACACAAGTCATTCTTCCCTTATATATGCTTTTGAGTGCCGGTAGCTCAGTCAAATGAACTACTCTTAGTTTAGGGAGGATGACATCGGTAGAGGCAAACAATGATGAAGGACTACTCAGGTATTGACTGCTCGCCTCTTGATCCAATTCCTCTTCCTCATTCTCGCTAATAATTTCATCTATCCCCTCACAATATGACACCACAACATGTTCAAGGTGGTGGAGATTTTTCCATAACCATGGAGGAAACAGCACCTTGATTTGGCAACAATGTTCAATCCTTAACTTCTTCAAGTTTGAAAAAGATCCATGTGAAAGAGCCGTAAAAGATGCTTCAGTATTAGGTTGGATGTCAATAAGGTTAACAATATCCTTCAAATTGTGCAGTTCCAAATTCTCCAAGCTTTTGAGTAACGACCCAAGTCCTTCTGGCACAATCAATTCTTGGCAATTGGAGGGTAATCGGAGTATGCACTCTATACCGTCACAAGAAACAATTTTGACTATCTTCAAATCTGTCAAATTGATCAAGGATGGCATGGCACTTAAGAAGCTATTATCCGAACTTACGAAGTCGCACCATGAAACTTCAAGTCTTTGCAGGTCCCTTGGAATATTGATTACCGCTTCTGACTGTTCCCTCAAGGGTTGTACTACATTTCCACCCTTCAGGCAGTAATCCTTCAAAATGACTTCTTTGCTGGAAAATATCACAGGGTATTCATACAAATCTCCAACACAATCACTGGTCAAACCATTTAGAGTGACTCTAAAGAAGATTGGCTGCCCATAACATTCTCGATTTGCTACAAAACTGTTGAAATCAGACAGACTGAACATCTTACCTCCAAATTCTTCAAGTTGTTTCATCCTTTTTAGATCCATTGCTCGTATAGAAAACGGAGTCATGAGACGCTGGAGATGGGATAGGCTTGCAAACATATCTATGGGTGGTTCACTACGTAGCTTCTTCAACCCACTCATGGTTAGACATTTCAACTTAACCAAGTTAGGTATGCCTACGGGAACTTGCTTAATCCCTGTTCCAGTAAGCTCAAGTTCGCTAAGTACCTTAAGGTTGCTCAGTGATGGTACAAAGCTAAGTTCTCCACAACCTTTAAGCATTAAGGCATTCAAATTTTCCAAGGTTGATAGAGAGTCAGGCAAATTTTCAATGTTGGTATAGCTTAGATCCAGAACTCGTAGAGAAGGCTTGAACATGAAAAATGAGTATGGAATTTCTCGCAACAAGCCATTCTTTTGTAACAATAGGGTTGTCAGTTTTAAACATTTGTATAGTTCACAAGGAGAAATCTGATTTATACAATTACGCATCAAGGATACCTTGTCGAGATCTTCTGACCATTCACAAAGCTCTGGCATCTTTCTCAATTGCATTCCAGCTTTTACCATGAAGCGATCATGATGATGAGGATGGCTGGTGATTTTTATAGCCATTTCTCGTATCAAGTCATGCATCTTAACACATTTATTTTCATCTACATCCTCAGTGCTTTCTAGCAAACATACATTTTCTAGCTTATTTAGTATGGCATGACCTTGGTCTATTTGTGCTTGCCTACTATTCCTTGCATTTATATATCCCTCCATGATGAACTTGTTTACTAACTCAACTCTTGGAATTTCAAAGTCCTCTGGATATAGGCAACAATACAAGAAACACTTTTGTAACCGGGGATCCCTCAAGCGAGTATAACTACAATGGAGAATAGGGAACACCTCACTCTTCATATCATCTTGCATCATGGAAGATTCTTCCAACTCTTGCAACACGTCCTTCCATTCAAAAATGTCATTTACTCCCTTCATACAACCAGCCATTGTTATGATTCCAAGTGGTAAGCCAGCACATCTCTCTGCCACTTTCATTGCTATTTTTTCTATTTCAATCGGGATTACTTGTACGTCATTATTATTGCCATGTCCAAGTTTCTCAGTAAATAAATCCCAAGCTTCTACATTAGAAAGAGGATTGACTTTGACATTCTTTTGGCAACCAACTCTACGGCATACTTCAAGTGATCGGCTTGTTATGATCATTTTGCCTCCATCATTTCCAAGTGGAATCCCCACTTTTTTCACGTCAAAGTTATTCCAAACATCATCGAGTATTAGGACAAAAGTATTCATTCTCTTCAATGCTTGGAATAGCTTAGCAGCCCTTTTTATCTCATCATTAACACAAGAAAGATCTAAGCCAACATTCTCGGCTATGCCACTTTGTAACTTTTGAATACTCGAATCTTGAGATACAGTGACCCAATAAATGTGACCCGAGAATCTACTTTCTTGTAATAACTCGTTGTGGATATTCATAGCCATAGTGGTTTTACCCACCCCACCCATGCCATAAATGCCAATGATCGATACCTCATCGTTCCTTAGTATTTCAGATATATTTTCCGAATTTTGTCTGAATACTTGGCCTTTTAAATTTGTTGTCACCAAAGGCTCCCCTTTTTCTTCATATATATTATGTAAAACCCCTTCAGGAAATTTACCTTGCTTTATGAGTTCCTCAGCTTCCTCAATCATTGTATCAGCAAAATTTGCCAATTTTATACGATCAAATCGGCCACACTCTTGAACTTCTTTCTCAAGGCTCTGGAAATCTTCTAGTTTGTCATTGACATTGCATAACCATGTTTGAACTTCTGTTTTCCTTTTCTTGGATGAACGAAATTCAGCATCTTCTATTGTAGCCACTATATCAACCTTTCGGCTACCGAGCAACTCCATCTTTCCCTTTAGATTCACTATCTTCTTTTCGAGTCCTCTATAAGGTTCCCATAATCTTTCTTTAGCTAGATTTGCTAGCATGTCAGCCATGGTCACTCACTAGAAATAACAAATCAAACAATAAAATAGATATCAAATGGACTATTTTACAAGATCATCAATGCTACAAAGAGGTGAAAACAAAGATTATTTCAAAAAAAACAAAAGAACAAATAGTCCAATAAAAGTAATATTTAACTTATATACTTGCATTATTAGTATGAGTATTTTTCAATCTAATTTAATAGTTTATGTCTATGAACACTTAGAGAAGTTATGTAAACTCTGTATGTTATTAATGAAAGCATCAGTTGCTTAAATATTTACAAAAATTAACTACACTCCTAACTAAACACTGATAAATTATCTTAACTAATAAACAATGAATATTGACATATAATCATAAACAAAGTACCCAACCTAAGAATCTCAGGTCCTGAACATATTTGAACACTATACAAACATAGTGTTCCAATACGCCCCCTCAAGTTAGGCGATGGGTCACTAAGCCTAACTTGAATAGATTACTCTCAATGCAGGCTTAGCCAGTGCTTTGGTGGGAGCGTCAGTTGGTCGGGACCTTGGGCGTGAACAGAACAAATCCTTTTCTTTTCAAAATGGTGGCGGACAAAGTGAAAGTCCATTGCAGAATGCTTCACAAGATGGAGGATACGATTCTTGCTAAAGAATGTTGCTCCAAGATTGCCACAGGAAATGATAGGTGACTTAATTATGTACTGGAAATTGCAGCTCATTCAAGAGATTGGTCACCCACAGGGTTTTAGCAAGGGCATTAGCCACCGCTCTGTATTCAGCCTCTATGGAGGAGCGAGAGACAATATTTTTCTTCTTTCAAGACCAGCTAATTGGATTGTGACCAAGGAACAAGAGGTAGACCTATTTACAGACTCTATTACTGATGTCCCACGCCCAATCCGCATAGGATTACACTTGAAGATAAAAGTCATCAATGGGAGTCACACGCAAGCCTAGTTGGATCATACCACAAAGGTCCCGGAGAACATGCCTCACAACTTTCCAGTGAAGGTCCAATATGGTGCTTGAATGAACTGAGACAACTTGTTGACTGCATATGCGATGTCAGATCTAGTAAACGATATGCATTGGAGAGTACCTAAGACTCGACGATTATGAGTTGTATCAGTCACGTGAGTACCATCAGATAGATTGAGAGACTCAGAGGCATTCTTTGGTGCTTGGACACCTTTGCAGTGAAACATTAGCTCATCATTCAAGATCTCGTTCACATAGTTTGCCTGGCTGAGAATTAAAACTTTCATAGCTGCGTATCACCTCAACACTAAGAAAATAGTGAAGATTTCTTAATTAGTCTTTAATTGAGAAACGAGAAGTAAGAAGTGATAACTGCTTTGACAATGGAAGGGTTGCTCCAAGTGAAAATAATATCATTGAGATGGAAAAGGACAAACAATGTATCACTAGACCATGTCTGACAAGTAGCGAGGTCTCTGATTTTTTCTTAAACAAAACCCATGGAAGAAAGATAACCTGTGAGCACATATATTGTACCACGCCCGAGGGGCTTGTTTCATGCCATAGATCGCCTTGTGCAACCGACAGATGTGTGTCGACTTGTCATCACTAGCGAACCCCGGAGGTTATGCCATGTACACCTCCTCGTCCAGATCACCTTAGCAGAAAGCATTGTTGGCATCAAGTTGACAGAGGTATCATTTGTAGTGAAGTACCACATAGAGGATGATGCAAACTGTGGTAAGCTTGACGATCAGACTGAATGTTCCGTGGAAATCAATGCCCTTCCTCTGAGTGAAGTCTTTTGCAAGCTAGCGTGCTTTGTATCTGTCAATGGACCCATCTGCATTCCTTTTGATCCTTAAAATCCGCTTGCAGGATACAATATTTTTCGTCGGGTCAGGCAGAACAAGTTTTCCGAATCTGGTTTTTCATCAAGGCATCAAGTTCGTGTTTCATCACTTCTCGCCAGTCGGGATGTGTTTGTACTTGTTTGGCACTAGTAGGTGTGATGGTGGGGGTGAAGTTAGCTAGGTGATCGAAAATCTGTTTGGGCTTGCTAATGTTATTTTCAGACCTAGTGACAATTCGATAGAGGGAGAGGGAATGAACTGCACGTGGTATGAGAGTTATTAGTTGCCTATGTCATGCAACTAACTTGATCAAAGCAGATAAATTTGCGCTTAAGGATATCATATCAATGATGATTAGATCTGCCAACAATCAGAAAGGTTATAAGCTCTATGATCTCGAGTACAAAATGCTTTTTGTTAGTAGGGATGTAGTTTCACTAAAAATGTACTTCTCTTCCAGCAATACAGATCAGGCTGACTGGATGGCCTTGTTAGAAAATATGAGTTATGAAGGATGCCTGAGCAGTCAACTCACACTGATGATTCACATGAAGATACAACCAACCTAGCTCAACCAGAGATATAGGTGGTGATCCATCTTCTAAGATTCATCCATCGTAACTCTTGGCTTGTGTCAAGGGGATTCAACATTTAATATATATACATAAAACATAAATTTGTCAATTCAAGATTTTCCGACAAATGTGTTCTACCTAGATCCATCCATGCCCAGATTTATTATGAAATGTGAATTCAGGCCATGTAGTTAGCAATTAAGGCATTGAAAAAACTAAAATGAAAAGGCTCAAATATGTGATTGAACTTTCAGAAAAGGCTCATTTATGCCATCAATTTAAAGTTTGGCTTATTTATGCCATTACAGTTAAATTCATGCCATTATTTTTAACGGTGATTTTGCAAAACCATTTTTGACACGTGGCCAATTAAAATTCGTCCACGTCATCAATTTTTTAAATAAAAAAATCTTAATTCTGAAAAAAAAGTGATTTAATTTTTTTTATTCTTTTAATTAAATAAATTGATGACGTGGCCGAATTATAATTGGCAACGCCATCAATTTATTTAATAAAAAAATTCAAAATTCTGAATAAAAATTGAATTATTTTTCTTTTTAATTTTTTTTATTAAAAAATTGATGACGTTGCCAAATATAATTCGCCACGTGTCAAAAATAGTTTTGCCAAACCATTGTTAAAACATAATGACATGAATGAGCCTTTTCGTTAACGGTAATGACATAAATGAGTCAAACTTTAACTGATGACATAAATGAGCCTTTTCTGAAAGTTCAATGACATATTTGAGCCTTTTTCCAAAAACTAATACTTTGGGGGGATTGGATATTTAAGATTGTTATTGAATGTAAATAGAGACATTATCATATTGTATACATAGCACAATCATAGATATACAATATTAACGGACTTTCTGATTTTGTGTCCTTAGATAGACTTGCTTGTACACATATAAATAACCCTCATCCTTAGAATGATATGAGAAGTATGATTGTTCCATTATCTCTATATTTACATGGTATCAGAGTCATTTGGGCTCAAAATTATTGATTATAAATTTCATGTCTTCATGGTAGTTCGAGAGGAGGTCATAGCTATTTGGGTTGTCTTTCAATTGCAAGACTGTGGTCTGGCAAAATTGATTTGGCTTACTTCTTGGATATTGTCTCGATATTCACAATGGTAACTGATTTTTTGATCTTTTTTTAACTCATTCATTTTGAGTGTTGGATTTTGGTATTTGTGGATTTTCGATTCTATATTCAATTTGAATCTTTTTGGTGATTTTGTCTAGATTCAAGAATTTTGAAAGGATATTGTTTCGAGGAACTGGGTGAAGTTTCAAGTTTACTCTTAGGTTTGTTCAAGTATATTTTCATATTGGGTTCAAGTCTCAGTAGTGTCCAAATATCTTTTTGGTCTGTGAGAGACATCTTTGTTCACAGATAACTTATTTACAAGTCTTTGTTAATTTGGTTGCAGCCCCTTTTACCTATAGTCATCTATAATCTATTTCTAAATCCTTTTGGACTAAATATTAGTTCAAAGTGTCTCGTTATAGTCCATTATCTGAGAAAATAGTTTGGGTTTCAGCCGATAAGTTTGCTAGATTCGGTCAATATCATAATCAGAGAAGGAATCCGCTTTAGTTAACCTCTTTGTGAATCAAATAAAACATATCTTATTGCCTCTTCAAATAAATGGGTGATTAATTCAGGTGCCACAAATCACATGAAGGATAATCCCAATATCTTTTCTAAATTTCAATCACACAAAACACCCTCTCCGATTACTGTACCTGATGGATCTACTTGTAATAGTCTTGGATCAGGGACTGTAAAACCAACCTCATCTATTACCCTATCATCTGTATTAAGTCTATCAAAACTGGCCATTAATTTGATTTCCGTTTTAAACTTACAAGATACTTTAAGTGTTATATATCTTTCTTTCCCGATCATTGTATGTTTCGTGATCTTATGACAAATTGAGTTATTGGTAAAGGACATGTATCTGATGATCTCTACATCCTTGATGAATAAGAATCTCAATTTGTTGCCAGCTCTAGTGTTGTGTCTCCATTTGAAGCACATTGTTGATTGGGTCATCCTTCTTTACTTGTGTTGAAGAAATATTTCTTCATTGGATTGTGAGTCGTCATTTTGCAAAACACCATCACATCTCATTAGGTCAAAGGTTAATGAACGAGTTAATTCAGCTTTTAAGTTAGTTCATTATGATGTTTAGGGACCATGTCCTGTTATTTCCAAAATAGGGCATTATTATTTTGTAACTTTTGTGGATGATTTCTCTCGAATGGCTTGAGTTTATTTTATGAAACGCCTCTGAAATATTTACCCACTTTTGTGCCTTCCATGCCAAAGTCAAAACTCAATTCGATGCTTCAGTATGCATTCTAAGGAGTGATAATGCTAAAGAATACATGTTAGAAATATTCCAGTCTTACATGAGACAACACAATATTCTCTATCAATCTTCATGTGTTAATACACCCTCTCAAAATGGAGTTGCTGAAAGGAAGAATAAACATCTACTCGCGACAATCCAAACATTTTGTTCCAAATAAAAGTTCCTAAATAGTTTTGGATAGATGTGATCTCTACAACTTGTTTTCTGATTAATTGCATGTCAGCAACTGTGCTTATTGGTAATGTGCCTTGCAGTTTTCTATTTCCAAACAAGTCATTTTTTGCAGGAGAACCTAAGGTATTTGGTAGCACATGTAATGTCTGAGATGTTCGACCATCTCTTATCAAGTTTGATCCACAGGCATTGAATTGTGTTTTCTTGGGCTATTCTCGGCTTCAGAAGGGGTATCGATGTTATTATACTGAAATTGGCAAATATTTGGTGTCCACTGATGTGGTATTATGCACCTCCCGTTTCTACAAGTCAGGGGGAGGAAGATGAATGGTTAGTTTATCGATTTACCATGTTGTGATAGATCAATCAAATGATGTTGTTCTTCCATATCCTAGTTCTTCTATTGAGCATTAATCAACTCTTATGCCTTCAAAGCATGCTTTATTTGTACCAGCAAGACCACCAATTGTCCAAGTTTACACACGGAGGCAAGATACTAATGACACATGTCCTACATCAATTCCTTTGTCATCAAATCCTCCTTCACTTGATGCTTCAGAAAATCTTAACCTTCCTATAGCTCTTTGGAAAAGTCACATCAATACACATCCAAATATTCCATTGCCAATTTTGTTTCTTATAATTGTTTATCTCCTTCATCTCGTTCTTTGATTGCCTCTCTAGACTCTATATCTATCCCCAAAATAGTGAAAGAAGCCTTGAAAAATCCTGGATGGCAAGACGCAATGTCTGAGGATATACATGCTTTAGATGAAAATCACACTTGGGATTCGATGGATTTACCCCATGGAAAGAAAGTAGTAGGGTGCAAATGGGTATTTGCAGTCAAAGTTAATCCAGATGGATCTGTTGCAAGACTTAAGGCTAGACCTGTAGCTAAAGTCTATGCTCAGATTTATGGGGTGGATTATTTTGATACCTTATCTCTAGTAGTCAAGGTCACTTATGTTCGCTTGTTTATTTCCTTGGTTGCTTCTCAACATTGGCCATTACATTAGTTGAATATCAAGAATGTGTTTCTTCATGGTGATCTTCATGAAGAGGTTTATATGGAGCAACCATCTGGGTTTGTTACTCAGGTGGAGTATTGAAAAGTTTGTCATCTAAAAAAGTCTCTATATGGTCTAAAACAGAGTCCTCGTGCTTGGTTTGGAAAATTCAGCGATGTAGTTCAAGAGTTTGGGTTGAAAAAGAGCAAGTGTGATTACTTAGTTTTTTTTATAGACAATCAACTGTTGGTGTTATTCTTCTAGTTGTCTATGTTGAAATATTGTTATTACACAAGATGATTGTGCATGTATTTCTTCTCTCAAGAAAATTTTACATGCCAAGTTTCATACCAAAGACTTGGGGCAATTGAAATACTTCTTAGGCGTAGAAGTAACAAGAAGCAAGAAAGGAATTTTCTCGTCCCAAAGAAAGTATGTACTTGACCTACTTACAGAAACTGGAAAGTTGGGAGCCAAGCCATGCAACATACCAGTGGTTCCTAGTGTACATCGTTTTAAGGTTAGTTGGGAAACCAAAATATCTCACAGTAACCCACCTAGAAATTGCTTATGTTGTCAGTATTGTAAGTCAATTCATGTCTGCACCGACAATCAAACATTGGAAAGCCTTGGTGCAAAGCTTATGTTAATTCAAAGGAGCTCCTACTCTTGGCATATTGTATAGTGATCACGGACATACTCATATGAGTGTTTTGTAGATGCTGATTGGGCTGGATCAAGAATTGATAAAAGATCTACAACTGGCTACTGCGTTTTTGTTGGTGGAAATCTTATATCTTGGAGGAGTAAGAAACAAAATGTTGTATTTCGATCTAGTGCAGAATCTAAGTATAGGGAAATGGCTCAATCCACATGTGAAATACAACAGATACATCACCTCTTAACTGATTGGGTTGAAGCCTTTATCTGCAAAACTTTGGTGATAATCCGGTTGCTCTCCACTTAACCTCAAATCCAGTGTATCATGAACGGACGAAGCATTTGAGGTTGACTGTGACTTTATTCGTGAAAGAATCAAGAGAACATGATTTCTATCGGTTATGTGAAGATAGGAAAGCAATTTAGAGATATATTCACGAAGACTTTAAATGGAACTCGAGTGGAATATCTTTGTTATAAATTGGGCATGATTAAAATCTATGCTCCGACTTGAGGGGGAGTGTTATTTAATGTACATAGATATGTTATCACATTGTATACATAGCACAATCATAGATAGAAGATATTTAGGGATTTTCTGATTGTGTCCTAAGATAGACTTGCTTGTTCATATATAAACAACCCTCATCCTTGTTCCATTATCTCTATATTTTACAAAGATCAAGTACAAATTAAACCTGATGGAGAAGTAGATATAAAGCTAGTTTAGTGTCAAAATGGTACAACCAAAAAGAGTAGATATGCTATAAAGAGACATATCTTTTTACCTATAGTGAATTAAAGTGGTTGTATTGGTTAGAAAATGAGATTTTTCTCGATAGTATTTAGTTTAATAGTTCTCTTTTGAACATTTTTCTTAGTTTGAAAATGAATGGTAGTTCTTGTTTTATAGTACAAGTCTTGTAAGAAAGTACGATAGTGGTTGGATAGGCATGGTCGTCTACTAACTTTTGAAAAGCTTATATAGATATATGTTTATGACATTTGTAGTATGTTATGAATTGAACTTTAATTTTTTCTATAAAGTTCCAAAATTCCAACAGTTGTATCAGAGCCTTTTTTTATGAAAGCAAGATATATATGGTATTCTTTAGTGATTTTAAGATAAGAGAGCTGAGCTGCAGTAACATGGCATCCAACAATTTCTTGGGTGCAAACCTTTCTATTTTTACAGGAAAAAAATATCACATATGTGTGATAAACATGAAGGCTTATCTCAAAGCACTCAGTCTATGGAAAACAGTTGAAAATGAAGATGATTCTCCTCCACTTAAACCAAGTCCAACTATTGCACAAATGAAGATTTATGAAGATGTAAAGCCAAGGAAACCAAAGGCTCTCACAAGTCTTCACTCAGCACTTTCAGATATAAATAATGGCTTGTGAAACATCTACAGAAGCATGGGAGAAACTAAAAGTAGAGTTCGATAGATGTGACAGAGTGGAGAAAGAAGGAGAAACTGTGAAAGAGTACTCTGCCAAAATTGTGGAGATTGTAAACAAATAAGATTGTTGTTTGAAACCTTTCCAGACTCAAAGGTGGTGGAGAAGATGAGGATGAGCTTACCAACAAGGTTTTATTCCAAGACTTCAGCAATAGGAATCTTGTAATCTGGAGACTTTATATCTAGCAATTTCGATCAGCAAATTGTAAGCCTAAGAACAACGATCAAGTATAAGAGATGAAAAAGCAGCAAAAGCAGCATAAAGACAAAGCATAAAGGCAAGCAACATGTGAATTGTGAAGGACAATAGAAGAATGACAGGAGATAAAACAACAAAAGGCAAAACATAGAAGGAATCTTCAAAGAAAGAAAAAGTTTCCACCTTGCATTGTAGAAGAACTAATCATCAAGAAAAGCACCATTGGTTCACAGGAAAGCAATCATTTCAATGCAGATTTTGTAGAAAATGGATCATATTGAGAAGAATTATAGGGTCAAACAGAATCAACCACAACAAAATCATGTGTAGCAAGGAATTTTTACTGATGAGTCGGAAAAGGAATAAGAAAGTTTGTTTATGGATTCTCACAAAAAAAAAACAATCAATAAATCCTCATGATTCATAACAGTGAATGTACAAGCCGTATGTCACACAATAAGTTACTGTTTCACACACTTGACATGACAATTATAACTTAAATTGAATGAAAAATACTGAATCAGTACATGCATATGGAAAGGGTTTAGTTGCCTTTCAAACTACACAGGGTACAAAATTAGTTTATGATGTGTTGTATGTTCCATGTTTAACATGTAACTTGTCAAGTGTGGGACAAATGATGTGTAAAGGTTATTCCTTATTTTTTAAGGGCAATCATTGTTTGATTCTTACTCAAAAGATAGTTTAGTTGTTAAAGCAGACGTGTTGAATAAAACTTTTCCTTTAGATAGAAATTTTGATAGTGCTAGTTTTGCAAGTATGGATGAGTCATGGTTGTGGAAGAAAAGATATAGGTATTTTAACTACGTTACTTTAAAATTATGTATAAAATGAACTTGACTAAGGATTTACTTGAGATCTCATTGTTTAGAGAAGTTTGTGAGTCATGTCAGATAGGTACAATACATAGGAATTTTTTTCTGAAAGTGCTAACTGGAGGGCAATCAAAAAACTTAAACTAGTCCACACTGATGTGTGTGGACCTATGCCATGGGTGTATATGAGTAACAAGTCTCAAGTATTTTCAGTTTTTTCAAGAAATTTAGAGTGTTTGCCTAAAGATAGAGTGGTCGTATGCTAAAGGCTTCGAGGTCCAACAATAGTGGTGAATACACTTCAAATAAGTTCTATAATATTGTGAAGATATGGGATTGATCACAGATTGACAGTAAGTTACTTATCTGAACAAAATGGAGTCTGAGAGAAGAAGAACGGGACTATAATTGAAATGACTAGATATTTTTGGTTGAAAAGAAACTCCCCCAAAGATTTCGGGCAAAAATGTTTATATTTCAGTATATTTGTTAAATAAGTTGTCCACTAAAGCTATGGATGGAAGAACTCATATAGAGACATGGAGTGGAATTAGACTATCAACCAAGCACTTTAAATTTTTTGGTTTGATGTGCTATTCTCATGTTGTGGAGATGAGGATGTTGAAGTGAATATGTGGTAATACCAGGAGTGATAGTATTAGAAGATGAGGATATCCAAAATAAGGTGAGTGTGGCCTCCATAGTCGATAAGATGAGGAAAGCAATACTGGAATGGTTTGGACATATGAAGAGGAGATCTATAGATAAACCCATGAGAAGGTGCGAGACGTTGATTATAGAGAGTATGAGAAATGACAGAGGTAGGCCGAAGAAGTGCTGAGGAGGGTTGATAAGACAGGATATGTCTCACCTTCAAGTTATCGAGAACATGATCCTAGATAGGAGGGTGTGGAGAACTTGTATTAGGGTAGAAGGTTAGTAGGTTGTGTAGTGTTGTCTTGCTAAGGGAGGTTGGTGTTTGCAATGGTACTAATTGTATTATTTGAGTTCTTGCTTTTTTATTTTTATCATGGTTTATTATTGTTTTGTTAAAAATAATCTACCCTACCATGTTGTTTATGTCATTTTGATTATCACATGACTTAATTGTTGTTTTGGTTATTTTTGCACTGTTTTTTAAATTTCGATTCTTTTCATTGTCTTCTTCTTCTTCTTCATAGTTGTTGCACTTGAGTCCAGGGCCTTTTGGAACCAGTTTCTCTACCTCCATGAAATAGTGGTAAGGTTTGCATACATTATACCCTCTCCACACCTCACTTGTAGAATTTTTCTATATTAGTAAGTATAAATTCACATATCATATAATATTATTTCCTCTGTTTCATTTTTTTTCCTTATTTTTACCATTTTTGTGACAGCTTTTTATAAACTATAACGCATAACATGACATGTATCAGACTATAAAATAAAGGAAAACTTATCAAAATCTCACTAATTCAGGAGTTAATTACTTAGGTATACTTTAATTTGCAATATTACTAATCTTACCAGATTTTAGTGTGTCCAGATACACCCAAATACGTCAAAATACATGTATTTCAAGATACTACATCAAAATTAAATGTAATTCTTTCTAGATACATTGTATATGAGGTACATGTATATCAGATATATGTATATGTGATGCATGTATCATGGGACACATAGATGAAAGTTCGTTATAATTTATTTTAGATACAATGTATTCAAGTGGTTTCGTATATATCTAGGATATATAAGTACATAACATATCTGGTTTGTCTCTCTCGCCTCCCTCGCCACTCTCCTATGATCTAGTATCTCATATACATGTGAATCACACCAAATACATGCATACACATGTATCTAGTGTAGTTCACATATGTTTGATATATAGACTATCTTGCTCAACTCTTTCTTTATTTTAGTGTATTTGATACTAACAATACATGTATTTAGGTATATCTTTCTTAATATATGGTAAGAAACTCTTAGTTATTGGTAAGATACGAAAACTATTTGAAAGTATGGGTAGAATTAGTGTATACGGTACGAATGTACGTCTAGGGTTTTTCATGGTTATGGCTAAAAAATCAAACCGAATAGCAATCTGAACCAAACCGATTAAGACATCGATATTTGGTTTGTTTAGGTTTGAATTTAAATTTTGAAAATCAATACTATTTGGTTTGGTTTTACTAAAAAAAACAACTACATAAATAATCAAATCGAAACGAGAAATTAGATATATAATTTTATAATTACTTATATATTTATTTATAAATAAAATATAAATGTTTGTTAAATTTTAATCAACTTGAGTTTTTAACTTTATCATTTTCTCAAGCCCAACACTTTAATTTTAGCTCAATTATTACAATACTAAGTCCAAGTCCATCAAAATTTATTATTTTAGTCTTTACCTACTCTATCTCACATAAGATAGTCACATTTTCTCATAATTGAATCACTTTTTCGTGTATTAATAACTCTAGCATTGTTTGATTGAACCCACAATGGCTAGTAATTTTTCCCTGGATTGTTTATGTACTATGCATCTGTGTCTATCGAGATACGTATGTCCTCAAAAAATTTATTACTTTCAAACAAAAAAATAGAAAAACGAACCAACCCGACTATAATCAAACCGATGGTTGTTTTTTCATTTGGTTTAGTTTGATTTTAGAAATTTAAAAACCATATAGATTGGTGTTTTGATTTAACCAATAACCGATCCAAACCAAATCATGAACACCCCTATATACGTCTAATAAGGTAATTTTTCCTATAATTAAAGAACATGATATCATATTCTATATATTTTAAGTTTAAGACCACAAAATTTAAAAATTCTTTTTACTTTCTTGAACACAGTGTCAAGTTATAGAAATTAGGAAAAGGGAAACTTACATATACAACTCTTATATATAAGTCTGAATTGTTGATTAGAAGAGTGAGCTTTTTTCACACTGCATAATCAGGTAATGCCCAATTAATAATATGAGATAGTTGAAAAGAAATGTTGACAAAGTAGTGGAAAAATTGAATTATTACCTGTGAAAGCAGAATATATATGATCGATATAAACCATCAATTTTTGGTATACAAGATGGAGAAATGTGTCACAATTTATAGTGTAAAAATGTAAATGGTCATAGTGATGAGGAATCTTCTACGAAAATGGACATGAAAAGACTTTAAGTGGAAAATTCACTCATCAAAAGCACTCTATCAAAGACTTTAGCCGTCACATTTGAGTCTAATACGTGGCAATGTGATAGTTAATTAATTATTTTAATCTCAAATTTAAATTTCTCTACACATGAAATCATCTTTATTAGAGAGCAGTTTAGCTCCAATTTGAAATTTCAAGCGGAATCTTTGAATTTAAATTCTTGTCACGGAGGAAAATATTAAAGATAAGGTATAATTTAATTAAGTTATTCATAAACTTAATTGAGTAGCATTTTTAAAAAATTGTCAATAGTCAACTTTAATCTTAAATTATGATACTTATTTTTTATTTTCTGGAAAATATGACCGCTTTTGAATGGAAGGAATATCTTTATAGTATATTAATCAAGTCACTTTACTTGCACTATACCTTCCTCCAATTCGCCACTAACAGCCCAACCTTGCAATTATTGCTTATTTATTTATATAAATTAATCAACTTCTTAATGTTATAAATTTATTGAATTAAGTGGATTATTTATTAAGGTTATTATAAACTTATTCTTATTATGGATATGTATTTCTAAGGTGATATGAATCTTTTTGGGATAGCAATATATCTACTAATGTATTATTAAACATGGTGAACTTTTGGTTGATTTCTCTTCCTATAAATGAGATATCATTCACCATTGTAACACACACTTAAATAAGAAGAAAATTTCTCTTCTTCTATCTACTTCATTTGTCTTCTTCTCTTTATGATTATATTCTTATGAGCTTAACTTTATAACACGTTATGAGCACGAGACTCTATCCAATTGAGAGTGAATTCTTGTTTTTCTTTAGCTCATATTTTGGTTGATCTCGTTATGAAGATCAAAGTATTATATGCATAAAATCAGATATGTATTTTTTAAAATCTTTTTATGATTTTGAATACAATAATGTTCGGCCACTAACATTGACCAGGAACAAAAGACATAGGGCCCGTTTGGATGGGCTTAATAAAAGCAGCTTTAAAAAAGTACTTTTGAAAGTGCTGAAACTTATTTTTAAAATAAGCAGTTATGCGTTTGGATAAAAGTGCTGAAGTTGTTATGCCAAACGTGAAAAGGGAAAATGGAAAAAAGAGATTTTAGGGTTATATGGGTAATTTGGAGATTGTATAAAAATATTAAGGGCAAAAAGATAAAAATGTGGTCAACTTAAAACAGCTTATAAGCTAAAAAAAAAAAAGCACCCCTACCCCAGCTTTTAACTTTTGGCTTAAAATAAGTTTTTTTTAACTTAAAATAAGTTATTTTGAGTATTTCCAAACAGTTAAATAAGTCAAAAACCAGCTTTTAAGTCAGTTTGACCAGCTTTTAAGCTGAGCCAAACAGGCTCATATACTACTACAAAAACTGCTTAAATGGAAGAAGGTATAAAGTTTTAATAGCATGAGTTTGAATATTATTTTGATTATTTTGAAAGACTCAAAGAGTGAGTCATGTTGTATTTCGGTCTATTATGTCGTTGGTTAATGGTAAGACGGTGGATTCAAGTCTCATCGCACCAAAAGGGTAAGACATCAAGTTGAAGTCCGGATGCACCATGATAAAAAAATGTTGAGGTAAGACGATAGATTAATGTTTTATCACACCAAAACAGTAAGACATCAATTTGAATTTAGATGCACCATGATTGGATTCAAGTCCCATAAAAGTATGGCGTAACACGCCATATATGAGTAAGACATTGAGTTTGGGTCAACGCACCATAGTGATGATAAAATGATGACTAAGAAAAAATAATATATTTGATGAAAAATTGAATTTACTTCATTTCCTAAAGCGAATGTGGTAGCAACATATGATAACTTTGAAATTCGCATGTTGACTTGCTTCATTCTATCGTATGAATGTGGTAGCAGTAAATAATTAGTCTGAAAGATGACAAATGATTAACGATATGAAAAATTACGTGAAGGAATGGAATTATAATGGTCATCATTGTGGTAATTATTAAAGGAAGAACACTATGGATTCTCCAAATAGTCCTTCAAAATGTGAAGGCAATTTTTATTATTAAAATGATATGAAAGGCCATTGGACTAGTGAATGTTGTCGACCCAATAATTTGACAAGTTTATAAATCCTCCATTGAAAGACAAGAAGATAAAGTGATGGTACACTTGATCTTTTAAAGCTATGTTGAGGTGTCTCATGGAAATATGATGAGTCTCATGGAAATATGATGAATTTAAAGCTATGATAATGTGCTTATAATGCAAATTTATGAAGTACATATAAATGATTAGTCCATTCCTTGAAGAGAATGTGACTTGTGATGAGTATCGTGAATGCTCGACCATTCTATAAGAGAATGAATCAAGATGTGATAAAATCATTATGGGTTGGATACATGTCACAATTCACCTCTATGGAGGTTTGAAAAAAAATGATATATGCCACAACTCATCTCTACGGGAGGTTTGAGAGGAATAAATAAATTTTATTTGACAAAAATGATCAATGGTCGTGTATGTTTATACGTCATAAATATGATGGTATGTTTATTTGTGAACTACCAAAAAGGCAAAAGAAAGAAAAACTCTTGCCTATAAAGATTGTGGTCATGACCAAAATAATATTGTTGTGTGACAATACAAATTTGTAATTGGTTGTGTACCTATGGTACAACAAAAGAAAAGCAAGAAACATGTTTTGCTCATAATGATTTTGACCATCACAATAATAATATAATTTCCTCCTTGAAGGAAATGTTCACCATAGGAATAATGTCATGCAATATATGATAGTACACAAAATTAATATTAAGCTCTAACGAGTTGTGTTATTACCAAAGGAATAATAATGAGGTTGTAGTAAGTCTCAAAAGAAACTTTTTAAGTTTCGAATGAATTGAAAATAAATATTGAGACTATAAATCACTACAATCGAAAGGGGTTATAAATATTTATGTAAAAAGTTATCCATTGTTTTCTCTTTGTTTGTTGCATACAAACATGGACATGCGGATGAAATCACATGTAAAAGTAAATTGTAAGTGTACTAAAAATTAGTTGGCATGACCGGTTGAACATTCTAGTTTAAATGTGATGCAAATGTAGTGAGAATTCATGTGGATTGTGTGATGAAGAAATAAAAGATTCTTTAAGAATTCTCTTGTGTTGCTTGTTCTCTTGATAAAATGATCATTGTACCAGCTAAGGTTGAGATTGTAATCCCATGAAGTTTTTGGAACATATAAAAAGGTGAATATGGGCCCATTCACCTGCCATGTGGATAATTTGCAACTATTTGATAGATGCATCTATGTGATGATCACATGTGCTTTGGTGTCAACTTACAAATTTGTGTTTGTAAGGTTGTTTGCTCAATTGTTAAATTAAGAGCACAGTTTCAACTATGAAATTATACTGATAATGCTTGTTGCTGTAGCAGAAACTTTATGCCTCCAATTATAGCTAAACCATGAGTATGAGAGCAAAACTCCCAAATAAGATTTGGTATAAGATAATTTTATTTAACATGTAGCAACACATCCCCATTAAAATTGGTTCAGGGTCAAAATAATTTTAATCTAAAATGTTTGAATATGTGGTTATGATTTTAATTGTTCCACCACGCACAAAGATGAATTCTCAAATATGGTTGGGATGAATGTTAGATTTTCTAACATAAGGGGGAGAAATGATTTTGGCAGCTGAAAATTATGTGAGGTTTATTATGAATTATCTAGGTCCTCTTTAAAAGAATGTGAACTTGAAGTTGAAGTGATAATTCAAGATGAATTTACTGAACCTATGATATAATTCAGCTGCAAATGCTCCAATATGAAGTCCTTGAAGGACAGAGTCTATGATACGCCGAAAGCGTAATAGACCAATCAGTTCCAAATATAAAATTTCTTGAAGAAGAAGAGGAGCAAATGATCAATATGATAATGATAATGAGACAAGTGCTATAAGAGCACTACGACATAACACTTCATAAAACCTTGGAAAAGGTTCAGGTACCTGAAAAATGATGAAAACTGAAGAGATCTCGATAAGTTATGTCATATTGGAATCGATATCAAATAACCGTCGATGGTATCTTTTGTATGAGGTTGCGCTCAATGATATAAATTGTGACGAGGATCTTAAATTCAAATATATCATATAGTATGGACAGATAAATGGTTGGTCAAATAAAATGCATAATTCAAATATATTTTATTTCACTTACAAAAGTGATGTTTTGACTGATAGTTCATAAATCAAGGTATAATGTCAGTGGAGTACAAATAAATTATTATGTGATGGTATAATCGTAATAAATCAAGTACAACTTGTGCCTTGGGGCATAAAGGTTTGTCGCAAAATTGCTGATATTATTGGAGATGTTTTCTCCTACGGTGAATGCAATGAAATTTGTTTTGATCTGGAAACATATGAAACAGTTGAATGCATATAATGAATAATTATCATGTCTAGCTAGACAATAATGAAGGTTATATAAAAATCCTTGAAGTAATCGAGGTGTTTGAAGCATGTAAAAGTTTGAAGGAAACTTTTTCAATAAAACTTCAAGAATACTTATATGGATTGAAATAATCAAGGAAGAAAAGGGTACAAAAACAATAACCCTAATTGTCCTAGTATTTTTATGAAAAAGTCTTGGTAAAACAAAATTTTGTCTTGACCTACAGATTGAAGATTTGACAAATGAAATATTTGTCTAACAGTGCACATACACAGAAAAATGTTGATGCAATTTTAAATGGATTATTCACATTCATTGAGTACCCCAATGATTATGAGATAACTTGAAATAAATGATGATTCATTTTGATCTCAATAGAAGGATGAAGAGTTTCTTGGTGACGAAACTCCATATCTTAGTGCAATCAGGGTACTAATGCGTCTTTCTAACAATATTCGACCAGATATCTGTTTTGCAGTAAATTTACAGGCAAGATTCGATTCCTCCCCACAAAAGGACATTGAAATGGTGTTATGTATATACTTGAATATCTTTGAAGGACTATAGACATGGGTTCATTCTAATCCGAAGAATTCAAGTCAGAGTTGATTGGTTACGCAGATGCAAAATATTTATGTGATCCGCATAAAGTACGATCTCAAACACGCTATTTGTTTTCATGTGGAGGCACAATAATATATTCTCACGATTAATAAAACAAATGTCACTATGCAGAAATAAAAGTCCTCCATGAAGCAAGTCGAGAGTGCGTCTGGTTGAGATAAATGACACACCATATTCAAGAAATGTGTGATTTTTCTTTGAAAAAGAATATACCAACCACAATGTACGAAGATTGGAGACATCATCACAAGAAATTAAGTAATGTTTTAATCAGATGGAGTATAATACGCGTTGCACTCTTTTTTCCTTAACCGAGGTTTTTTTTCACTAGATTTTTCTGGTCAAGTTTTTAATGAGGCAACAAATAAGGCGTATCAAAAGATATGTGTATTCTTTTTCCTTCACTAGAATTTTTTTCCACTGAATTTTTCCTAGTAAGGTTTTAACGAGGCACATTATCTATGGACATTCAAGGGGGAGTGTTATAAATTCATTAAATTAAGTGGATTGTCCATTAAGGTTATCATAAACTTATCTTATCATGAATATGTATTTCCAAGGTGATATGAACCTTTTTGGGATAGCAATTTATCTACTAATGTGGCATTAAATATGATGACCTTTTGATTGATTTCTCTTCCTATAAATAGATATATCATTCACCATTGTAACACACACTTGAATAAAAATAAAATCTCTTTTCTTCTATCTACTTCTCTTGTTTTCTTCTCTTTATAATCATATTCTTATGAGCTTGATATTATAACACTTAAATTGTTTTTCTAATTTATCAAACTAATCAATAACTAATTAGTTAAATTGCCCAATTGACACAAATATTAAACGTTTCATTGCTTATTACAACATCAAACTCAAACATTGAATTGAACAATTAGTCCAAGTAGTTTTTCACATTATAGACAATGAATTAAAAATGTACACTTGAGATGAAACTAATATGTGATGATAGGAGGTGAAAAGGAGAAGAAAAATTGTGATTCCTTTAATTTGTGTCTTGTGCACATCAAAACTAAGACAATAATTTAGTAAAGTTACGAAACAAAGAAAACAAGAAAATTTAATTATTTTAATTATGTCTTGGTGGTTTAAACTTAGGATATGTAAAATATATAAAATGTTCTTTAATTTTGTGATTTTAAATATTTTATGTGAAAAATTAGAATTAACGAGTTCTCTACATAAAAAAATACTCATTCTCTTTTAAATTAAGTAAAAAGAAAAGTAAGACAAACCAATAAAAACACAAGAATTATATATATATATATATATATATATATATATATATATATTCCTCCTAGTTTGTGCTTGTGAATGGTGTGCCCCATGGGTACTTTTTAGCTTCTCGAGAGCTGCAACAAGGGCTCCAGGTCGAACATCTAATCTTATTAAGAGGCATCTTTTCAACCTTATTTAAATTGATTAAATGTTTGAGCATTAACAAAACTTAATTATTGAATTACCTTTGAATAGATTAACAAAACTTAATTATTGAATTACCTTTGAATAGATGAACATTTCAATTTTAAAGAGCGTGAAGAGAACAATTTTTTTTTAGATATTAACAATCTTTTATTACCACAATTTGGTATAATAATCAAATATGCAAGTAAAACTTGCGTATAAAATTAAGTAAAATGTTTACCTTATTATGTTTGGTGTTATATGCTTGATTAAAAAAATGGAACAAGTGTTGATCGCACGATGTAAAAAAGGGAAATGATCTGAATTTTATCTATTTTTCCTCTAATGGGAGTAAAAATTTTAATTTTAGATTTCGTTTAGAAAATTTTATTAAAAATAAATAAATCCATGTAGGGTCTATTTTATCTTTTCACACACGTTTTTTTTTTTTTTTTGGCTTTGTTGATATTTGAACTTATTATTTTGATGTTTAAATTATTTTTTTAATTAACTTTCTAGTAAAATTTCTCATACATGTCCTTTTTTACAAATACAAAAAATAAATTACAATATATACGGAAAAAATAGTTTTAAATTTTTTTTTGTACCTTTTTTTTTTTCATTTCTCATATTTTTATAGCAAAGAATGAAAGAAAAAAAGAGTAAAATAAGAATAAAAAATCTCAAATATTGATATCAAAAAAGTGAAAAAAGGATCACATATACCCTACATGATTTCTTAAAAAATAAAAATCAAGAAAATAAATTTCAAATTAATTTTTTCACTTTCTTTAGATAAAAAGGTATATGTGAGCTCTTGGTAACGTTAAGGGTATATACATTTTATATATGTAAGCAATTATGAGAACATTAGGTTCAAGATATTTAGTAAGGAATACATCTCGTCCGTACATTGGTTACTTGATGGACGTACCAAATTAAATCGTAACCTCTATAAATTGGTCCTTCCTCCACCCATTAGGGTTATCTCATATTCTCTACAATAATTCTATCGCTCATAGTTGTGATAACATAAAGTTAGGGCAAGGAGTTAGAAATCAATTTATAACTAACTCTTCCGCTTTTCTCTGTGATGATGTCTTACTCGTCAGGTATATGCCCCTAACAATCTCTATGTAAGATTATCGTGTTCAAGATCGTGATATTATGTATTCAAGTATTTAATATTACATAATACGCTCGAGATATTGGACGTTTGTCAAGCTTGCATATCTTCCAAGTTTATGGAAATCAGTTGTATGGTACAACTCCTCAATCTCTTTTCAATATATCCTCTGTTAACTATTTCGTTGTTACTCACAACTTGTTGTATGGAGTGCTTCCATCAGATATAGGCCTTGCTCTTCCAAATCTTGAGGTGTTTGCTGGTGCTGTGAATGATTTCATAGGAACAATTCATGTTTCATTATCAAATGCATCAAAATTTGGTGTACTTTGAATTGTCTCGAAATAAGCTCAACGGAAATGTACCTAGGACAATGGAAAAAGTTGTACAGGATCAACTTTGAGATCAATAGTCTTGGAAGAAACACAAGTGAGGACTTGAGGTTTCTTGATTTCCTAGTTAACTAACTGCACAAGTTTGCAAGTTCTTAGCTTTGAGGACAACATTTTGGTATGCGAATTGCCAAAAACAATGGGTAACCTTTCAACATTTTGATTGTTGGCTCTCTTCCTACAGGACTAGAAATTCTTGTTAATTTGACCCTTCTATCACTGGGTAAAAGGTAATGTTCCTTGTCTTTAGGTAAGCGTTGACGCCTGCAAGGACTGACGTTGAATGGAAACAAGCATCTTCTATTGGTAACTTGACATCTTTGTCTACAATTCGAGTATGGAGACTCCTTATCGTGTGCACTATGAGATGGTCCTTCATACTCGATTTTCTCGATCCAATCTACATCAAGGCCAGTCGCACCCTCCTCCGGTAGCTAATGGATATGGTTCAAAGCAGTTCCGTTCACTAATCCTCATGTTTCTTTAACAAATTCATTACAAGTGTTGAGGCAAATAGTTATATTCACACTGTCAAGAAACCTTCATCTATCGTTGCAACTTAACCTGACATACCAATAAATAATTTCTTGGTGACTTGGCATCAATCAAAGACTGATAAGAAGATTAAAGCAGAAAAAAGAACATCAGAAACATTTACCTACAAGAAAGACCAGTTATAGATCCTCAACTGCTTCCTTGTCTGAAAGGTCGAAGTGCAATAACAAGTTTTGACACTTTCCAGATTCTTAGTTTAAATTACGTCTCATCTTGAGCCGTACAGTAAATTATACTAACTTGTACAACAGGATTACAATGAAAACTACACCATACAAATGGGAGAACCCTTAAGTCCTATTACAGCTACATCCAAACGCAAAATACAACATACAATTGGGAGATGGACCAATTAGACGAAAGCTAAAGAAGCCAGGTTATGAAGCATGAAATTTGAATTTCTGACCCTTGAGAAGATTGAGAATCAGAATCAGTCCTCTTCTTTTGAAGCATTCCAACAATCAGTACTCCAGCGATCCAAGAGATGGCATTCCAGAAATAAGATCCCGATCATCAGCATTAGTGCTGCTCATCCTTTCAACCGCTCCACGGTTCAGGGATTCAGCCTCTTCCTTTCCCAGCTTCTGCACATCTTCGGGTGAAAGGATTTTTATATACCAGACGTTATTGACAAACGCCCTGAAAATACCATGCCAGGTAAATAAAGAGAAGATTATAATGTTATAATAGGACTAAAGAAAAACACTTCTGAAAAGATCGAATAATACCACAGGGCTGAAGGTAATGTAAACAAGAAAAAGCAACCCTATAAATCAAAAAGTTGTGAAACAAAGAATAAGTTTTAAACGCATGTGGTCTTCCTTCTGTCATAGTGGAAATTTAAAAAGTTACATATTAAGTCTTCCCACAATTGGACACTTACTCCCATGGATCGTCTCCAAGGAGAAGGATATCATTCTCCCTGTCAACAAATACAAGCTGCCAGCCTGATCTTTGAGGGTCTTCAAGGAATCCCTCAATACCGAACATCTGCCCCAATTCCCGTCGCAGCTCATGATAGCTGTGGAACTGAGTGATATCCAGTGACCTCCCAACACATCCCGATTTGTAAACCTGCATAGATGAAAAACTATACTCACATGATTGTCAGATGCACTAAATGCCAATGAAATAAACAGTAGAAGTAGCACCTTGACAAATGTATGGGTTGCATTTGGTGGATCAATTTGTCCTGCATTGTGCAACAACTCAGAAGAGTCTTGCACATAACCATATAAAGAATTCTGATATCCAGAAGCCCCAAGTGGCATTAAGGACATATCAGCACATGTAGTAGTAACATTAGACACTGTGGTCGGAAGGAGATGCCCTGAAGAATCAATATTAGCACCAAAAAGCGCTTGATTCTGGGAATCCAAGCTACAATTTCCCCTAGGATTGGATGTATCTTTCCCGTAAGTTGGAAGTGATGATGAGTTGGAGCACGTATTTAGTTGTGACTCTGTAAATTTTGACATCCAGGACTGTTGAGGCGACTGCTCTATGATCACGGACTGACCAGTTCTGTTGATATTCAATGAATTACTACTTCCTTCAGAACACAACGAACCAAGCATATTTTGCACGCCTGAAGGGGCAACAGATGCTGAAAACTTAGAGGTCAAATCTGCAAAATCTGCTTTCAAAAATGGAGAGGTAACATTTGATGGTTGCCTCTGCTGGAGCTGGTCGTGCGGGAGTTGGAATGCTTCTTGGTAAGTGTGTTGGTGAGCCTGTTCTTCTGACTGATTATTGGATTGATGCTGGGATTGCCTTTGAAGGTTCTCTGACAGCATTTGGGTTTGAGCAGGCAGCATATGCTGATGAACTGCTTGCTGCATTATTTGCTGCTGCTGCTGCTGCTGCTGATGCAAAATGGAATTCTCAGTACTTGCATGTTGCAGATATTGGACAGGCTGCTGAAACTGCATTAATTGCTGTTTCAGTAAATCTCCACTCCCAAAACTTTGCAAGCCAGTAGCCAGCATAGCTTGATAGTGCTGATTAATATCATTTGGGAGAATTGTTGAATCGACTCTCTGTTGCATCCAAGGAAGCATGCCAAAAGACTGAAGATTCATTGAATGATGTCCTAGCTCACCAGCATTCCCTCTTAACCATGACATTCGATTAATAGCTTCATTGTTACTATCTGCAAAAGCAAGGAGAAAAATGACTAGTATAGCTTCTGGAACGAGAATTGGTTGCTATCTGAACAATGATACTGCTTAAACTCATGAATTCCTTCTATCATGGCTATCTGGGTGGGGAAGAGAGGATGAGAAACTCCTGGGGTTTAACAGACACAGGATTGTTTGGTTCAAAACCAGGTTATCCTGGGATTATAACTATAAATATTGTCCTATCTGGGATAAATAACCCCATGATTGTGACGATAAATATATCCAGGTTTTAGGTAATCCCCTCAACCAAACACAAACACAGGCTTAGTCCCAAATTTAATAGGGGTAACCAATTATTCCCTCCACAAACAAACGGACCCTAAAACTACATAGGCCATTACTCTTTCTTTTTCTTTCTTTCCTGATAAGTTGTACTACAAACTTCATAATTTTACCACAATAGAGAAAATATATGTTTTACAGCTTCAATTCTCTTATTACATGACCATTCAGCGTTCCATACCCTGATAAGATGAGGTTCCTTGATAGAAAGGCCTCTTTAGCCTTAGAGGAAAAAGAGATGGATACATCGGAAAAGTAGTCAAAGGCTCAATCTCCCATAATGAGACCCTTGGTTGCCTCTCTCCTGCAGTTGACTCATCCCAACCAACCTAAAATTTCAAGAAATTTGTTGTGTAAATATGAAGTGTTAGCAACAAAAGCAAACATTTTTCACCATACAAACAGTATATGATTGTAGATCTGTAATTTCCTTGCTGTAGATTATAATTTTCATACAACTAATTTTAAGACTAAAATTAGAAGGAACAAAGCACTTGTAATATCTGATTTCTACATAACCTATGTGAAGTTATGTTGTGGATACCTGACATGGTTGTGACTGCTGGCACATGGACGATATGCATTTACCAGCATGTATGAGTTTTTTTTTGGGTTAATTAAAGTAAAGCTTTCTCATACTCCGTATAACATATATATATAAATATGACATGAACCCAAAATCAAGCCAAATACCCAATCAATCATTGGTCAAACATCTAAATCCACTGTGGATTCCAACCACACTCAATTGTGTGGGATCTCCACAGGTGCATCAAGGATTTTGAAGGGTCTTAGCAACATACACATGAAGTGTGAGTTAAGTATATTCAATGCAGTAATGCACGAAACCTTGTAGTGCAAATTAACATTCACATATATGTCAGATAGACATGGGGGGAGGAAGAACTTGACACGATACAGAAAGTTTGATGTTGCAGTATGGAAGTCGACCATCAGATGATATTTAGACACCAAACAATTTTCTTTTTTGAGGACTAGTACTGTAATATAGACACCAAACTATTAAAATTTCAAGTTATGTGAATAGCTGATAAATTGTAAGCATTTGATCCTTTAGTTAATGAGAGATAAGCATGAGCAGCAGAAAATTAATTAAAGATATTTAACCTGGATATAAGCAAAGGCATATACATAAGGCTGTGAGAATTGATTTGGCAGTAGAAAATTAGATGTTAACCACGAGTAACATTTGAAGAAATAATATTAAGGGCATTAGTTTGATGATTCAGAGGTGGTATCTGTTTGCAAGCAAACACATGAGAGAGAAAGAAAGGCAGTTCAAAGTAGTCTTGCAGAAATATTGTAAGCAATGCAACAAAAAATGAATTTGGTTCTGAGTACAAGAAAATGAAGATCTCAGTCCTCACAAATACAAGCATAAGCAGGAGAAATAAGTGGACAAAACTTATGCTATATATTGGTGAAGACTGGGATTTTGTCCAAAAATACTCAACATGATAACATGAAAGTTGTAGAAATTAAAAAGGTCGAAAAGAAATAGAAAAGATTTTCTATCAAAAAGATGAAGATAGAAGTAAGACCATCAAGCCAACCACTCAATGGCATGAGCAGGATCCAAGCCGCACGATGTGTGGGTTCAACTTGAACACCACTCCACCCCCAAACCCCAAACGATGCAAAAGGAAAAAAGCACAAGGTAAAATTAAAATAGACCATTTACCTTGACAGACCGCCAGTGAGAGTTTGCCCAGCGAACTGGATCTAAGTCACCAATCCCAGTAATTGTGCCCATGTATCTGAAAAATGATAGAACCACCTATAAGAAAAAAAGAGTTATGTATTGTAATGACAGACCACTTACTTAGCTGTATGTTTAAGGATTTGAATGAAGATGTTGACCATCTTCTTTTTCATTGCTGATTTGTTTTGAGGTTATGGTGGGATATCCTTACTTGTTCGGAGTGCAATGGGTGATGCCAAGTACAGTAAAAGAGATGATGTTTAGTTGGAATTGCGGCAGACGGAGATAGGCACAAGGCTTGGAATATTTCTCCATTAGCACTTATGTGGATACTATGGAGAGAGAAACGTCAGAGCTTTTGAAAAGATGGAGATGAATTATTTACCGCTAAGAGTAGCCTCTTATCCCTTATTTTCCTTTTGCTGCACCCATGAGATCCCTTAGAAGATTGGGTAATTTTTTTGGAAACCATTTACTCTTGTAAGTTTTCTACTTTTTGGTATACCTCTTGTACTACAGGGGCTTTTGTTTATGCCCACATATCCATAAAATCTTATCGGTTTTATCAACAAAATAAAGAGTTATCTAATAAATATAGAGGCTAAGGATTTCAACGACACCCATAAAAGGTAGGGCACCAACTTATTAGCAATGAAAATTTTAGTTTAATTGGTTATGAAATTGGTTTATTTACCAAAAGTAACCACCAACTTCATTAATCCCGAAAGAAAGAATGTAACTACGTTTTCGCCAATACCAGACAAGAATGATATACAACTCTATGGCCAATGGAAAGCCATCGGGGTAACAATCCTGCACCGTCATCCCAATTCATCATTTCTACATAATTAGACTTAATTCTCCAAATATAATTCATGATAAAACAAAACATAGGAGAAGATGCATATTTAAAAGCAACTAATCTGCAGTTAAGTTTAAAGCAGGTGACCAATACATCAATAAGAAACAAAAAGCCTACTTATACAGCACTTCAGACAGAATATATACAAGGAAATCTAACATCAAAAAATAAAAGCAAACCTACATCAAAAAATAAAAGGAAATGTATCAACTTAAGATCAAACAACTTCATTCCGTACCTTCGAACACTTGATTCTTCAGTTTCAAATAGCATCCGAAAGCGCATTCCAACAGAAACACGAGTGTGATATACAGCTTTGATGTATTTTGAAAGAGGTATAACAAATTCGGATGGGCTAGCCCTAACGCAATAAGCACGTCAGTAAATGAAAGCAAAAAAGGTAAAAGATATGAATGAAAACACAAGGGAGTAGTACTGTTACATACTACCTTGGGTTAAAAAAGACATTGAAACAGCTATTAGTAGCAGCAGCATGAGCAGCAGCAGCAAGTAATCCAATGTGCATGCTATCACTAGATAGAACTGATGATGGCATCACAGTCTGTGGTCGAACTGCACGTCGAATTCCTAGAAGGAGCTGATTTTTCTCATTCCTGCACAGAACCGACTATCTCAAGAAAAAGCCTGGAGGAAAACGTCATGCTGGATGCAATATATGAGAAAAATGTACAGGTGTGTCAACAGAGGAGGTTAAACAGTACCAAATGAAAAGAACAGAATCTCCAGCAACAAGCCTTTTGGCGCTAACAAACACACTCCAGCCAGTGGTAAGAAGATGCCGCTTAGGCTGTCCTGCAGGCAAAAGGAGAAAATATGAACAGATGATAGCATACTTGGTACACGTTTATCAGTTACACACCTCATTACACTGTTCCTTCCACATCCAACCAGTAATCATCCTTCTATCCAACATATTATCAAAACGAATTTTAGAAAGAAAGAAAGCCAAATACATACACAACCCCTTAACTTGTCTCGATATTTCATTTTGTCACTCCAACTCAATCTAGTTTCATTTCAACCCTCTAACTCCACTTTTCATGACCATTTTTTAACACAAAATGCTTACTGGACAGATTGGTGAGATTACTCACCTTTTAAAGCGCGTGAGAGATCCTTTTCACCGTTAATATTCGGCATTTCATTCGTTTAACAACTTTCTCCTCTATTTATTTCCTCTATCATCTCTTCAACCACATTTTTTCCTTCTATCTATTTTAGTCATCCACTCGTTTTCTTCATATACCCCCTCTTTTTTATTTGACTCCCTCGGTGGTTAAGATAATATTATTTTTATTTATTAATATAATTCATTTCGTCTATGTAAAATTAAAAATGTCAACTATATTCTACAATCCACGTTATAAAGGACAAAATAAAATGTTTAAATAACAAGTAAAAAGCTAGATTGAGGAGAATGATATGATGTCAAAATTTAGAATTATAATTACCGAAATGCTATCAAATATATTGTTGATGCCACATAAACTGAAAGGATGGATACATTCATAGTAACATAAATTCGATGTTTATATTAACCTGTGTCACTAATTGATCTGAGCAATAAATTGTGTAATCAATTGAATATAGCTAATTAATATATATTCTTATAATGCTCAAAGATGATAAATTGATACAATTAATGTGAACACCAAGTAAACCTAGATGAGCTAGAGAATTGGATGTTTTTTTTACCTTTTTAATATTTGTCTACCACACTCTATACACTTATATTGGGTAAAATTAAAATATTTAAATGGTACATGAAAAATGGAGTTTTGGTCCTGCTCAAACTTGACTTCAAGTATACAGTTTTGATCAAACTTACACTTCAAGTATTCAGTTTTGATCAAACTTACACTTCAAGCATACAGTTTTGGTCCTGCTCAACTTGAACTCTTTAGACCCTAGGGTCGTCTCCAAACCTCCATGTTAGTGTTAACTCCGTTGTGAATCTTGTCGGTCAATACTACATTGTCTGCAAATAACATACACCATGACACTTCACCTTGGATATGCCGCGTCAATTCATCATCAAGGCAAAAATAAATGGACTAAGAGCCGATCCCTGGTGCAACCCATCATGATTGGAAGTGCTCTGAGTCTCCTCCCATTGTCATTACATGAGTCTTAGTTTCATCTTACATGTCCTTAATAACCCTAGTGTAAGCCACAAGAAAATCTCTAGCCTCTAAGCATCTCCAAAGACCTCCCCAGGCACTTTGCTGTATGTCTTTTCTAGGTCAATGAGCACCATGTGTAAATCCCTCCTACTTCGTCTCCCAATACTGTTCCAACATTCTCCTCGCGACATGAATCCAAATTGATTCTCAAAATAGTCACACCCTTCCTCATTTCAACTCCACCACTCTCTCCCGAATTTCCATAGTGTGGCTCAACAACTTGATCCCCTTATAATTGTTGCAATTTTCAAGATCACCTTTGTTCTTATACAATGGAATCATCATGCTCCACCTCCATTCTTCAAGCATTTTTGTTGTCTTAGAAATGACATTAAGCAACTCAATCAACCTCTCCAAAACCACCTAGCCTATGTTCTTTCAAATTTCACTGGTATCTCATCTGGTCTATTCGCCCTACTCTTGCACAACTTATGAATTATTAAATAATTAAATCTTAAGCAGAAATGAACACTGGTATGTTGTTGTGAAGCAGAAATGAACATAAGACTTTTTTTTTGATAACCGAGAAATTCGTCCGTCACCCTTGGACCAATCACACACCCTTTAGACCAATCACAACCTTCTAAACTCTGTGGATAATGGGCCCGCCCCTCTACCTTTTCCACTTAAATACCGGGCTTTGCTTTGCATGGTGTGGGGCTTGAACCTACGACCTAAACCACAAATCCTCCACCTTTTGCCACTCGAGCTAAGCCTTGGGGGCACGGAAACTTAGATTTTTCACTGTAGTTCTCTTTCTAGATAAAGTATATTTAGAATTGTAGTATTCTTTTGCCACCAATATAACCTGAGAGTTGAACTCCTTAACCTTCTTGCAACACTGAAATGTGTAAACAAAAGATTAAGGAAGACAGGGACTAGGCTAGAGTACTTATCCTGCTTCCATACTCCATCCACCATCACCCTAGGCCGTGTATCCACCACATATATGTTTTAGTGCAATTTCATACTATTATTTGATGTTGTCCCCTCCTTAACCTTTTTGCAACACTGAAATCTGTAAAAAATTATTTAGGGATAGAGGGACGAAGTAATATACTTACCCTGATATCATAATCCATCCACCACCACCCCAAAGCTATCCATCCATCACCATTCCTACACTATCTATCCACCACCATTCACCTTTTTTTATTTTTTAGTGCAATTTCATACTACTTTATTTCTGTCAATTAATCCATCCATCACCACTCTCACCCTATCTATCCACCACCATTCACCTTTTTTATTTTT
Source organism: Solanum lycopersicum (assembly GCF_036512215.1). Classification (NCBI taxonomy): domain Eukaryota; kingdom Viridiplantae; phylum Streptophyta; class Magnoliopsida; order Solanales; family Solanaceae; genus Solanum; species Solanum lycopersicum. The sequence continues at coordinate 47,513,635 of NC_090801.1, read as the reverse complement.
TTAGTGCAATACCATACTACTTTATTTGTCACCTAATTTACTTTTTTGTGAGTAATAGTGGACAAAATATATCTGATTGAAGAATCACCGAATCAAAGTTTGAAGTTAAAAGAAATTTAAATTTTCAGGAGTTGTGAAAGAAATATAAAATAATGTCATCAACGAATGATGTTAACATTTCGGCACATCCTAAAATAGAGAGAACATCATACAACATGATAGAGGAAGTGATATCCGATTCCTTAATCTCTTTCACATCACTAACAAAACAACTATATTGTTTCCTATTCCCACCCCTAAATGATCATCCAAACTCTAGGTGTACTTCAATTATTAAAAATCCTGATAAAGAAAAATTGGCAAGTACTAACCGGATTATAGATAGACAATTAGACGCATCAAGATTGAAATGAATGTTGGGGATTAAAGAGCAAAAAGAAGGAAGCTATAAATTCTCTTCATTTATTTTTCAAACATTCTGTGAGTCCTTTTCCTCGGCATTGTTCCCCACTCAATGAATAATAAGATTCACACATGGACATATGACACTGACAGAATACATTTTTTTAATAATATAACAGGATAGGGATGTATGAACTGGGAAACAACAGTACAACCCCACACAAAATAACAAATTGGATGATTTAATTGGAAATTGCAACAAAATCAGAGATGAAGCACAAGCCCAATTCATGACAGTGTCTAACTTTTGCTCCATGATTTAAAACACCCACCGGCTTTAAGATTACAGCTAAAGATACTCTAAACAGTGTAAAGCTACAGAGAGCAATAAGAAAAGAGCATCTAGAGCTTGCCTCGGAAAATATGCCTGAACTTCCATTCAACATCATGCAGATCCCTTGCAATTAGTTCTTGGGCAGGTGGTGTCTGCGAGAAATCCTGAGAGCCAGTAGAAAAGACAACAATATCAGGCTTAGCACTAGAGACAAGTCGAAATGACAACCAAGGGATCAGTAATCACCAGAGGAGGAAAAACTTTCTCTGCGGCACGACGAGGGACAGAAAAGCCACCATGCGTGCTAGTATCACTTGCAGTCAGCGTCTTACAAAAATAGTTAGTAGGCTGCTTGCTAGGGATTCCAAACTCAACAGGAAGATATGTATCTTTTTGTTCTTCCTGAAATCCAACACAGAGTATTTTTGAGACCCCATTCACAAGTAGCTGATGCAAAGAAGGCAATGTTATTAAGAATCATTTATAGCAACACTCGGGGTGTACCGGTGTCAAGGGCTGCAAAGTCATTTGTGCGTACACTTCGTCTGTTTCAACATCTGCCTGAAATTCGACAAGTTATCAATAACCTATGCGCCTAATACAACTTGCATAGCAAAACATAGATTGTAACAGATGAAACCCACATGCATTGTGACATTGTGGAGTTGACAGATCAACTGCGGCGACAAATTTGGGTAATTGGGTATATGTGCATCAACTTCTTTATTAGTTGTTGCAGCTACCTGTCACTCCATTCCAGTAAGGGAACATCAGTGATTTATAACTAAAATAATAGATTGTATCAGTTTGTGTGATAAAGAATGAAAAGGAGAAAGACCTGTTCACTATGACCCTGAGGAAAGTAAACAACTCGACTTCCGACAGTTGGTAGGCACACCAGAGGACCAGCACAAGCATGCCATAGCTCTGAGTTCAAACACTTTTTCTCTCCTTTCAGAATAAAAAATCCATCAGCAATAAATTAATTGGCCTTAATTACATATACTTTTAAGATTATCTCATTAACTAACCAACAAATATAGACATCAACATATATTCCTTTTTATCTTATTAGAACAAAAACAAAGCGTAACACAAACATACGGACAGTGATATACAAAAAGCTAAAACCCCAAAGAGAAGAAAAAGTATAAAGAAGCTAGAAGATACCTCCTTCATGAGCCTGCTGACCCATTCCTGATGTTGAAAGCTTCATAATTATATTTTATTTATTTATTTAAAAACCCACTTCCTCTTGAGAAAAATTATAGTACTACACTCACTCTACACCCTTCTCTGTAATAATCCACTGAATTGCAGAAAACCCTCAATTCCAACTCCAAAAATCAACTGAAACCCTATCTTCAAGATACCCCACCTTTTCTCCATTATGAATATGATCTCCCCACATGCATTAACCAAAAAGTCCTTTCAGCTAGCTACTCTTTCTCCAATACTTCCATTAAATTGTAATTTCTTCAATTCAATAAGTTGATAGAATCTAAGCTGAGCTCAACTTCAGCTTTTTCTGATATCACTATCAGTTTTGAAGAGAGGGAGAGAGAGAAAGGGTGTGCTGTTAGTCTCTTTATACCCTACCCGACCAAGGTCGACCTGATAACAGTAGAGAGAGAGAGAGAAAAGAGAGGTAATAGTAATGCCCTCATTTTCTCTCTTTCTTGCTGTTATCAGAGTGAGTCTGAGGAAGGCTTGGGAGAAAGGAGATCACAGCCGTTCACAGAATCGTACGGTTGATCGTGGCCGTTCAATAGAGTTGTGATTTGACAGGAGGCATGTGCTACCCATCCTTCACTAGTCATTGTCAGAGTACGGTGCTTCAAATATAATAATATTCAAATGGAAAGGGGGAGAAGAAGCAAATCTAACTAATACTTAATTAAATATTTATTTTAATTAATAAAATTAAAACCAATAATAACCTCTACTAATATATCTATACCATGAAATAACTTACAACTCCGGAAATGGTAGAATATATGCAAATATTATTATTATAGTCCTCTGGAGGTAAAAAGTTTATTTTCAAAAATCTTCGATTCAAATAGATAACAAAAAGAAAATAGTGTAAAATCTATAAGAAAGAAATAATAAAAATCGTAAATAATTTATACTTTAGAAGTTTATCCGATGCGTAAAAAGTGCTCAAATATTGAGAATCTAAAAAAAACAATACTCTCTTGGTCTTTTGTTACTTGTTTATTTTATTTTTTTCATATTGACAAATTAAGAAAGGAAAAATTTTTTTATATCCTCAATTAGTTAATTTGAAAAAAGTAAAACATTTTTTAAAATTTTAAACTTTTAATTCGTCTATTTCATAACTGATAGACGTAAAATGGTAAATTGACTATATCAATCATTGTTTTGTTAATAGATATGTCAATTCAAAAGTAAACAAATACTTAATGACAAAAAGAACAACAAAGTAGTGTGATAAACAACACTCGCCTTACAGACAGGCTATAACAATATTAATACTACTAATAGTTCAATTTATGATTAGCAGGATTATCTACGAATAAGTAATAACTATTAGAGCACGACTAGTCGTGTGCAACAATCTTCGCAAGGCAAGATAACACTCTACCTCTGTTGACCTTCTACCCTAATATGCAATCTCCACTCTTTTCTATTTGGATTCATATATTCATAATATAAAGTTGTGTCGTATCTTATCTAATTATCTCTCCTTCACCTCCATTCCCAATATTTTTTTTCTCGCTTAAATCTAATGTTCTACGTACCCTACAAGCAATTTCTTACACCTTTTCACTAGGGCGTCAACACACTCTTTCATAGACTCAAATTATCTCAGTATCACTTTCCTTGTTTTATTTATCACAAAAGCCTAAATATATTTAATTTGCATTATAAAAAAAAGTACTATAAAAATGATGCAGTATTTTATTGGTGATATTAAATAATTCAATTTTGAAACTTCAAATTTGAATTTCAGATATTTTTAAAAATATGAAAAAGTTATTTTATTATTTTAAAACACAACTCTTAAATTTATGATGATCAAATACAATTCTAAATATTCATGACCAAGCTTTTATGTATTAGTAAGAATAAAAAATTTGAATGCTCCATTTGGTAAGAGCACTTTTCTGCCATACTGGAACTGTACTTTTACCTGAAATAAATTAATTCCCCCCGCCTTCAGAGCCAGGGTGGGGTGGTTAAATTAAATTATTGAAATATGAATTTTAAAAATGTGGACCTAGGTAAATATTTTTTTTCTTCTTATATAGTAATAAATGAAAAAAATATATATAAATATTTTTTTTTTTGGTGGGGTTAAGGCATGGTGAAATGGTCCATGCCCCTTACTCCTTGCTAGTCCTTTTGACTCTAAGAGGGGACCATAACCAAATTCTTCTTTGTTTATATTTATTTTTTCTCATGATAGATGATAGATACTATGATGCTGTTTTGAAAAGGATTTTGGCATGATTAAGCATATGAGTATGTCTTTATCAAGATGTCTAACAATTCCTTTTCTATTTTTAGGTCTTGATTAGATGTTATTTAAATGCTAATTAATTAATTAGTTAGTTGATGACTTTGTTGTTCTTTTTGCCACACACTAATTGGTCCCCCCACTAACAATTCCAAGAATGCAAAATTTGTTTAAATCCATTCATTAACTAGATGACAACAATAGCAATATTAGTATAATTTCACGTGTCAAGATTGATAGGGATGGTCTGTATGCAGTTTTATTATTATCTTGTGAAGATAAAAGAATTGTTTCTGTTACAGTGCTTATTAACTAGTTAGACTTAATATCGACCATTTTAATAGATTATGTTGTAACAAAATGTTGGCTGTGTTGGTTTGTTAGTTAAACATATATTATTCTTTATAGATTCATTTAATTATTATTCATAAAGTTGGTTGGTCGAACGAAAAGTTACTCTTTATGAAGTATACTGTCACCGGCATGGAATGAATATGTTATGGTTATAGTAAAATAATAGAGGAAAATCTTTGTTCATGCACTTGATAGCTCATTGGGGTTCAAAATTAGTGATGTAGTTTTAGGAGTGAAATGATTATTAATAACTCTGGGAGATATCAAGATGAATTTTAGAAATTAAAGCTCACTAAGGAGTTTTAGTACAAGGGGAAAAACATTTCCTCAAGATAGCAAACATATAAAATCAGAACTATAAAATTTGGGAAGTAGGCTAAAATGTCAGGCAACAAATTTCAATTATGTATGATTTAAGTAGTGTCATATAATTGTGACAAAAAATAACAACATTCAATTGGAGTTAAGGAACTCCAAGTCTATTGCAAGCATACAACATTTTAATTAAGGAAATCCAACAATTGGATCTATTTAAAACAATCTTTGGTTATAGAATAGTGTTGCATAATAATGCTAAATCTATAAATAAAATACCTTAGGAATATCCTTCAAGACGATCATTATTAAAAGTTTGGTTCAATAGATTTAGATAAGGAAGTAGTACAACTTAGTTGTAGTTCATTTGCTTCTCTAGTGGTGTTGGTGGGCAAAAAGGATGATTTAGGAAGGTTGTGTATAGATTACAAAAAATTGTACAAAGAAACTATCAAGAACAAGTTCCATATTCTAGTTGTTGGAAGACCTAGTAGAAGAGTTGGGGATCCATAATCTTTTCTAAAATTGGTATTAGATTTGGTTATATAACACTTCAAAATTTAAAAGTCTAGATCAGGTTATCGGAGTTTAGAAATTTTTGTTTGTAAATTTTTTGAATTTTATAAGCAATACTATTTATGAACCGTAGATAAAATCACGGACCGTAGTGAGGCTTTTAGTCCAACTCCAGAAGTAGGAATTTTAGCCTGAGCTTTACGAGATAGGTCTATAATTCGTAAATCTTTTTATGGATTGTAGATTAATTTGTACATCAAAGTCTTGAAATTTAGATTTTAGCTTGACTTTTACGAAATATGGCTCGTAGATGGAACTATAGGTCGTAGATAAGTCTCATAAATCAAACTTCATAAACTTAGTATTTAATTTGATTTCCACGAGAGGTATCTATGATTCATAGATGGAACTACGAATCGTAAATGACTCGTGAAACCTATCAAAGTCAGTTTTCTTTCAGAATGTAAATGACTCGTGATAGAAGTTATGCCTTTGACGCATTGGTAATGGGTGTCCATTTCAGCGAAGGAGTTTCGAGTTTGAACTCCCCAAATAGCACAATATTTTTTTACTTTATGACAATCACACACGATTATTTTTGGATATCGTTAATAAAATTTCTGGCTCCGTCACTCTTCCTCACCAGAGCTTCCGTGCATCTATCTTCATGTGTTTGAAATGACAATCTACACGATCTAGTAATTTATCAACTTAACTTTTCCCTTAGGTATGAAGCATGTTGCTTAACATGTTCAAGCAAAGCAGTAAGGACAATAAGCAAAAGAATAATACTTTTTTATATGAAAAACACTCTGCTCAAAAGGTGAAAAAAAATCACGACCTGTATCACCTACAGGATTTAACTTCAACCTTACTAAATTACCGAGCATCCAAAGAAAATTGATTACAAGCCTATGAAACCTAAGGAATTACGAACTATAATCCCAAAATTAGCATAAACCTCCCAAGGTATGTGTCCAACTCTTCGAGTTATCACAACCCAAAGACAACACACCTAGTTCAATTTATAACTCAGTGAACTAAGATTACATCAAGACTCAATAACAAAGAAAAACTCCTAACGCATAAACTCTGAAAGGATCGGGCTCTTCGATGTGTTCTTTTTATGTGTTCTTTCAGTTTGTTGGTAGCACTTGGGAAGTCAATTTTTCAATTGCTCGTTTTTGCTCTTTAAGTGCACAAGTATTCTGCACAACTTCACCACTAATTAAGCACAATTCTTTATAGATTTATTGTTCACTTCAAACTCGTCAATCGTCATTGACTTGAATTCTCTTAATTTAGAGTTGTACTTCAAATAAGGCGGCTCCTTCTTCAATTCAAACTATTTGCTTCTTTAGGTTCCTTCTTCAAATCAAATTGATTGATTCTTTCGTATTGTAGTTGAACTTCAATTCTTCAATTCAACAGTAACTTGAAGAGTTGTACTTCAAGTAAGGCTCCTTCTTGAATTAAAATTCTTTACCTTTTAAGATTCCGTTAAATCAAGCTTATTAATTCTTTTCTTCAATTCATCACTAGTTTGATTCCTTGCATTTATCATGAAATTAACATTATCCATTTCTTTATTGCTACACTATTGTCTTTATTTATTTGAAAGTTTTCTCGAATTCAACAGTATACCTTTGGACCATATCGACAAACGTGTTTTACCTTTTTTTTGCCGGTCATCAAAACTACATAAATTCCAATGTGAACCATGTAAGTATCAAACCCATCATCTTATTCACCATAAAGTTACTTTTACTTGATCCCGAACTAGATGACAAATTTGATAATTCAAAGAAAAAGACAGCAGTATATATTTTATCATAATACAGTTTTGTTAATCTCATTCATTGATCTAACAGATCTCAAGTCATACTCTCACCTAGACTAATAATTGGACATTATTCAAATTTAGATGATTAAAAATTCTTAACTTAATCAGATTTTTATCTCAATTTATTCTGGTGATATAATTTGATTGAGACTTTAGAAAGTAACAGAAGTTTAGGTTGAGTTTGGTATGGATATTTTTTGATTTTGTCATTTGGATTGGTAAATAATTTTTATAACGTTTTCTAAATTAACTGTTTTCCTCAAATTTAAGGAAAAAAACTTTTCTTCAAAAATTAAGAAAAATATTTTTTAAAATTCTAATTCATGTTTTAATATATTTTTTTACCCTACCACGTACCCTAAACCCGACACTTCCATCCAAAATAAGATAATTATTTTAATTATTTTTTTAAAAGTATATTTTTACCTTTAGCCCTAAACCTCAAGTCCCTACCCAAAACCATCTCCCCCCACCCCCACCCCCACCCCCTCCCCTCTCAAACAAAAAGAAAAATTAAAAAAAATACGAGCCCTAATCTCCCCCTCCCCACCCACAAAACTAACAAAAAAATGATTTGAAAAAAATTCAAATTTTTAAAATTTAATTTTTTACTCTACTACATACCTCTCCCCCTTACCCCCTCAACCCCTCCGGTCAATCTTTTTTTAAAAAAAAATATAATTTTTGAAATATATTTCAATTTTTTTATTTTTTACGTCCCCCAGCCCCCAACCTCCAACCCAGAGCACCTATCAAAACTTTTTTTAAAAAAATATTTTTAATTTATTTCTTTTTCATATTTTACGCCATACCCCACCACAGCCCCACCCCACCTGGGCCACCCCTATCAAAAAAAAATTTAATATATTTTAGAAAAGTATTTTAGAATTTTTTTTTTTAAAAAAAAACCTCTACCCTCCCCACCCCCACCCCGAAAAAAAAAAACCCCGGACACCCCAACCCGGGCACCTCGTCAATTTTAATTTTTTTTTTACTTTTCAATTCTTTTTTAAAAAGAAAAACATTTTTCATGCCACCCCCACCTAGACCAACCCTCGTCGGTTTTTTTTTTTTTAAAGAAAAAGTAAATAATTCAAATTACAAAAATGTCATTTTTCGTGCCACCCTATCCTTTCAGCCACCCTGTCAAATTTTATTATTTTTTTTGAAAAATGTTGTTTTTTAAAACTATTTTCCTTGGTCAATTTCTGGGTCAGGTCCTGGGTCAATTCTCATGGTCGTATTATGAAACAGTTATCAGGGCCTTGTTTTAATTCTGGTGATAGGGTCGTGTCCTAGATCAATTCAAGGTTGATTTTCGAATCATAAATTATTTTCTTAAAGAGATTTTCTAGTTTCAATTCAAAAATAAAAGATATTTTTATTCATCAATAAAAAATTAAAAAAATACATTCTACAAAATATGTTTACTCACTAATCAAACGTGAGAAAATAAATTAAAATTCACTTATTTTCAAAAAATGTTTGTAGAAAAACATTTTCCTTCGTACCAAACACCCTCTTACGCCAAAGATATGTGGTGGTGAAAGTCCTAACATGCTAAAATTAATAATTAATTTTCAAAAAGAAAATAAAATCTTTCTTACTATAATAATTAAAATATCTTACATAAAATATTGTAGCTACTAATTTCTTTTCTTTTTTTCCTACATGCTTTTGAAAGGGGGACGATGAAAAAGGATTATAATTTAAAAATATAATATATATATATATATATATATATATATATATATATATATATATATATATATAAAGAAGAAAATTAAAGAAAATTGTCTCTATTTTATGGACCAACCTATGACCCAAAAAGGGTAGTTTGACACTCTTTTTCATATACACCACTAAAATAAATGCATGTCCTTTTAACATTCAAATAATTGATCATTAGATTTTTTGTGTTTCATCAATCATCAAGTACATAGATTCTATTCAATGAAAACAAAGGTTAAAAACTATTCCTACAATAATACAATATCTTCATTTCAAATCTAGATAACTTCAAAATAATTACTATATACATTTTCACATTCTTTTTTTCTATTTAAACTCATTTTACAATAGTTATGGTATAAAGATCCAGTCTTAAATTGATTATATTTACATTGATTGTCAATTTACCACAATATTTTCGCTTTATTAAAGATTTACGTAAATAAAAATTGTTAAAATTCGATAAAAAATATTGAAGATAAAAAGAACTATTTCTCGTCTTAGGAATCAACATGTATAAAAGAGTTCTCTTTTTGTCGGTTGGAATTTTTTCAGTACTAAAACAAACACTTTTGTTGGACAAATCTTCAAGAAAAAGAAGAATTAATGAGTTTTTATGTGTAATCATGCTTTTACTTTTTTTTTTTCATTTGTCTTTTCCCCAAAAACTACATAATTAAACGTCACTAAAGTAATTTTATAAAAGTTGGCTAGTGACACTTTTAGTACTAGATTTATTAAGTAGGCAAACCTGAAACAGTAACACTAAATTAGAATCTAATTATACTAGGAGCCTAACAAGCCTCACCTCTTTTTACCTAACAAAATCATTTTAGGTTAATAATGTAAAGTTTGTTATAATTAAATAATCGAAGTACTTTTATGTATTTGGGATTTAGTCCAGAATATCCTAATCGATTTTATATAGAATATAATAAGTTTAATTTTTTTTCATCTTCTGTTTGGAGTCTATATTGAAGGTTCAGTTAAATTCGGATCGCATTTAGGTCCATTCAAAGGTGACACTTTTAAAAAGATTTTTTTCATAACCAAAATTTAAACCCGACATCTTAATTAAAGATGAAACACTTTTACCAGTAAACTACACCCAGGTTAGTTTATAATAAGTTGTTCATTGTAGTTCTTTTATGGTATGGTGTGCCATGCTTATTTGACTAGGAATTTTACTTGTATAATACATACATAGTTATGCATAAGCTTTCACATGCAAATATTATTTATGTTTTTAATTTATAATTTCTGCCTCTCAATTATAATAGAGTATTTAAACTATATATTCCGTTTATTACACTTTATTTAATATTATCTTATTATAAATTTATTACAAAAGGTATAATTCTATAATTCTCATATAAATTATTTTATGCACGAACACTATGTTGTGTTTGGATGCGCTTCTGACCTTAAAAATGAGTTCTCCAAAAGTAAAGACAAAAATTGAATCGTGTATGAAATTATAAATTTCAAAATATAATTATTTAGGTCTCATTTGTTTGCACTTAATGGAGGTCTGAATCTTAATTCAACTCATTAAGTACGTTTGATTTTTGGGTTTTCATTTGTTTTATTTTTTTTTAGAAAAAACCTCTTAATGGGTCTGATGAGGTTTAAATGAATTAGATCTGTAGAAGACACTTAACAACATTCAGATTTATTTGATAAGTCATCAAATAATAAATCATACTTTCTCAGCTTTGAATGTGTTTTTTTATCTCATAACTAAAAACTCTCTTTCTCACTTTTCTCAATAAAACACAATTTTTTTCAACTTATTAGTTTTCATAGATCCTTTCAAGTATTTTTTTTATATTAATAATTTTCCTGTACTGATGTGTGTCAACAACACAGATTGCAATAATATTTTTGATGTATTATTATTTATCAAAATTTTTGAATGAATAAATGGCACTTCGAATTATGATTATTAAAACTATTTTTAAAAAGATTTCATCAAAAGTTATATATTTTGCTTAAATTAAAATTTTATAATATTTTATTAATATAATATTTTATTTAACTTCTATATTCACATATTGAAAACAAATAACATTAATTATTAATATTCAGATTTAGAGACTAAATCTTAATATTCAGATGTGTATTCAAATTAAAACACTTAGATCTTTATATAAATCTTAATATTTAAACGTATATTTAAATTCAGACCTCTTAATCTTAATGAAAACAAATAAGACCTTAAATATTTTTGAAAATTTGATATTATGAATCTCAATCTTTAATTTTTAATTAAACAAGTTGGGGCGGCAGTGGCACTACGAGTCTAGAAGAGGACAACTACTTTAGGCTCCTATTTATTTTTGGAATGGAGATGTGCGGAAAATTTTGAAAATTATAATATTTTTTTTAATTTTAAAATAAATTGATTTTTTAATTAAAAGATAATAAAAATAAAAGAATAAAAATATTTTTAAAAAGTAAAATTACATAGAAAAAATTACTATACATGCATATCATGAGTCTGAAAATAGTATATATAGATTTTTAAATTATTTTTTCAATTTTTATATGATAATTTAATATTTATATTGGAGTCTGATTATTTTAGGACTTTATAAAGCCCCATTTGGAGAATTTGCTCCCTACTATAGAACTTTTTTTTATATTAAATTTCAAATTTAAAACTTTTAACTAAAAAATAAATTAACTTTATTAGTTTAGGACAGTATTTATAGAGTTTGACACCCAAAATTATTATATATATTTTTATTGAAAATAGATTTCAGAAGTCAATAATTGTACCACGTAGAGTAACAGCCACCATTCTTTTGTGACAATGACAATATATATATAAACTTGTTGACATGACTTTACCTTTAGTTTGAGCCTAGAATTTATATTTATTCTTAAACTTGGTATTAATTATCATTTTAATAAATTATTGTGTGTTCTCTTACAGTACTTCGGATGATAGAAAAGATCTAGCTAGCTAGCTAACCCCTAATAATTAATTAATTATATTCCTATTGTCTAAGTGAAGAAAAATCACATTTTACGTACCTTGCTAGAAGAAAAAAAATCTTCGTTAAAGATTGTCGTAGAAGAATAAAATAACAAATATATGGAATTGTTTGATAGAGTGTATCAAAATTAGTAATGTTTGTATTAGCAGTATTAATACTTGCATTAGTTATGCAAGCATTATTTCTTATACGTTGTTTGTTTTGATGTATTAGAAATAACAAATCTTGCATAATTTCTATTTGAAAATATATGTTTATAAAAATACCCTTCAAACTTTAATTATTTTAATTTACACTTGTCACGACCCAAATCCGGGCCGCGACTGGCACCCACACTTACCCTCCTATGTGAGCGAACCAACCAATCTAAACCTTAACATTTCAATGTAATATCAACATAAAGTAATGCGGAAGACTTAACTCATTAATAAAATCAATAACTATTATTATCCCCAAAATCTGGAAGTCATCACCACAAGAACATCTATGATCAAATTACTAAACTAAGAGTATTCTAAGAAGCTAAAACAAATAAAAGCTAGTCCATGCCGGAACTTCAAGGCATCAAGACATGAGGAAGAAGATCCAGTCCAAGCTAGAAACATTAGCTCACCCTGAAGATCCGGTGTGACGAAGACTGGCTAGAATTACTGTTGAGTTGAAGACGACGGCACGTTTGCTGCACTCCACAAATAACAAAGAAGAAAACAATAAAAGTAGGGGTCAGTACAAAACACGGGTACTGAGTAGATATCATCGGCCAACTCAAAATAGAAAACAGTATATATTAAGCAATATCGTAAGACCAACTAATATCCTTAGCATGCAGTATTTACAGTTACCATAACCCTTGGTTACAACACCAAGCACATCAATGAGGACTCACGCCTCCTCATCATACTCATTTGGGAATTAGGTTCATTAGATTTGAATATATTATCATTTTTCAAGATTCATTATCTTTATTCCCCTCGTGTCGGTACGTGACACTCCGCTCCTCATATACTATCCTGGTGTCGGAACGTGACACTCCGATCCTCATTCTATCCTAGTGTCGGAACGTGACACCCGATCCATATTCTATCCTGGTACCAGAACGTGGCACCCGATCCATATACTATCCTGGTGTCGGAACGTGACACTCCGATCCTCATATTCTATCCTGGTACCGGAACGTGGCACCCGATCCATATACTATCCTGGTGTCGAAACGTGACACTCCGATCCTCATATACTATCCTGGTACCAGAACGTGGCACCCGATCCATATACTATCCTGGTGTCGGAACGTGACACTCTGATCCTCATTCTATCCTGGTACCGGAACGTGGCACCCGATCCCCTAATTCATCAAGCCTTCTTTTATTCCAAGGCATCATCAATCTCATTATATAATTTATCAAGCCTTCTTTTATACCAAGGCATCATCATTAACATGTGAATTAGGGTTTCTTTCAAGATTTTGGATTCAATAACTTCATCATGCTTATTTTATCACAATCACATAATCATATTCATGCAAGCATACAATTAAGCATATAGAAGGGTTTACAATACTATCAATACATATCATTCGCTATTAAGAGTTTACTACGAATATCGTAAGAGAAACCATAACCTACCTCCACCGAAGACTAGTGATCAAGCAAGAATTTCCCAAAGCCTTGTGTTTTTCCTCTTCGTTCGTCTCTCTCTATCGATTCTCCTTCCCTCTCTTTGTTCTTTCTATTTTCTTTATTCAAACCCTCTTTCTTTTACCCTAATTAGTATTTAATTAAGAATAAAGATGGCAATAAGAACCCACTAATTAACTTAAGGTTACCTCTTTTAACCCCCAAGTAATTAGACTTATTAACATTAACCCTCTAACTTTATAATTAAAGTAGGAATAGTCCAAAACGTCTCTTAAAACGTATAAAGAAATCCGACCCAGACTGGGATTTCGCAGTCTGTGATGGCCCGTCACGCCTGCGACGGTCCGTCCTGCTGCCCGTCACAAAGTTCAGAGACAATTTCTCTGAAGAGTCTATGACGGTCCGTCACACCTGTGACGGTCCGTCCTGCCATTCCGTTACGAAGTTCAGAGAGTCGATTTTCAGTACCCAATTTCAGATTTTCTAAGTGTTTTGAAACGAGACCCTGCGACGGTCCGTCGTGCCCATGACGGTCCGTCGTGGGGTCCGTCGCCTTAGCCTGTTTTTCCAGAAATAAAATCTGCTGTTCAAAACGACTAAACAGGTCGTTACAATAGTTACCAATTTACCCATCGTTCGTCCCCGAACGATCACAAGAAGGAAAACAAGGGCGAAAAGGAGTACCTGAATCTGTAAACAGGTGTGGGTATCTTTCTCGCATATCGACCTCCTTCTCCCAAGTTGCTTCTTCAACCGGCCGATTCTTCCATTGCACCTTGATGGATGCAATCTCCCTTGATCTCAACTTGCGAATTTCCCTATCTAGAATGGCAACAGGTTCCTCCTCATAAGACAAATTCTCGTCAAGCAGAACTGAATCCCAACGGATAATGTAGTTTCCATCCCCATGGTATCTTTTCAACATCGACACATGGAATACTGGATGCACTACGGACAGCCCTGGAGGCAAGTCTAACTCATAAGCCACCTCCCCTACTCGCTTAAGTACTTCAAATGGACCCATATACCTTGGGCTAAGTTTACCTCGCTTACCAAACCGCATCACCCCTTTCATTGGCGAAACCTTCAACAAGACTTGTTCACCCTCCATAAACTCCAAGTCTCTAACCTTCCGATCTGCATACTCCTTCTGTCTACTTTGCGCCGCTAGAAGCTTTTCTTGAATAGATTTCACTTTATCTAACGATTCCCTCAGAAGGTCAGTACCCCAAGGTCTAACTTCAAATGCATCAAACCACCCAATGGGAGACCTACATCTTCTCCCATATAGTGCCTCAAATGGGGCCATATCAATGCTTGAGTGATAGCTATTATTGTATGAAAATTCCGCTAAGGGTAAGAAGCTATCCCAATGGCCACCAAACTCTATCACACATGCGCGAAGCATATCCTCCAACACTTGAATCGTTCGCTCAGACTGACCATCGGTCTGAGGATGGAACGCGGTACTAAGGTCCAACCTAGTACCCAATTCCGCATGCAGTGTTTTCCAAAACTTAGAAGTAAACTGCGTACCTCTATCTGATATAATGGAGAGTGGAACCCCATTCAATCGCACCACTTCCGAGATGTAAAGTTTGGCTAACTTCTCTGCATTGTAAGTCACCTTGACCGGAATGAAATGAGCAGATTTAGTTAACCTATCAACAATCACCCAAATAGAGTCATACTTACTCATTGTCTTTGGAAGGCCAACTACAAAATCCATTGCAATTCTCTCCCACTTCCATTCAGGAATGGGCATTCTCTGAAGTGTTCCTCCAGGCCTCTGGTGTTCATACTTTACTTGTTGACAGTTTGGACATTTGGCAATAAAGTCAACAATATCATGCTTCATTCTACTCCACCAAAAGTGTTGCTTTAGGTCACGGTACATCTTGGTTGCACCCGGATGTATAGAATACCTTGAACTATGAGCCTCTGTCAGAATAGTGTTGATCAAATCATCAAATCGGGGTACACATACCCTTCCCTTAATCCTCAAAACACCTTCCTCATCGATTGTTGCTTCCTTAGCCTCTCCTTGCAACACCTTATCTCGGATCCGGATCAATTTTTCATCATTAAACTGCTTTCCCTTAATCTTGTCAAGGAAGGAAGATCTTGCCTCCACACAAGCTAAAAATCCTCCCTTCTCATTTACTTCTAATCTCATAAGGTCGTTAGCCAGAATCTGAACTTCTCTAGCCAATGGGCGTCTAGAAGCTTGCAAGTGAGCTAGACTTCCCATGCTTCCCGTCTTTCTACTTAAAGCATCCGCTACAACATTCGCCTTCCCCGGATGATACAAAATAGTGATGTCGTAGTCCTTCAGTAGTTCCATCCATCTCCTCTGTCTCAAGTTCAAATCTTTCTGAGTAAAGACATACTGTAGGCTACGATGATCCGTATAGACCTCACACTTAACCCCATATAAATAGTGTCTCCATTGCTTTAATGCAAACACTACCGCGGCCAATTCCAGATCATGAGTTGGATAGTTACGTTCATGCACTTTTAATTGTCTTGAAGCATACGCAATCACATTCTTCTCTTGCATTAGCACTGCACCCAAACCCGAATAGGATGCATCACAATAGACAATGAAATTCTTACCTTCCACTGGCAAGGTGAGAATTGGTGCAGTAGTCAATAGAGTCTTGAGCTTCTGAAAGCTTTCCTCACACTCATCCGACCATACAAATGGAACATTTTGCTTAGTCAAGTTCGTCAGTTAAGAAGCAATAGAAGAGAATCCCTTGACAAATCGGCGGTAGTAGCTAGCTAACCCAACAAAGCTCCTTATTTCTGACACATTAGTAGGTCTTACCCAATTCTTCACTGTCTCAATCTTAGAAGGATCAACCATCACCCCATCCTTAGAAACCACATGCCCCAAGAAGGACACTGCATCTAGCCAAAACTCACACTTGGAGAATTTGGCATAAAGCTTTTTCTCCCTCAACATCTCCAATACCCTTCTCAAATGCTCTTCATGTTCCTTCTTGCTCTTTGAGTATACAAATATATCATCAATGAATACGATCACAAAGAGATCCAGATATGGCTTAAAAATCCCATTCATCAAGCTCATGAAAGTAGCAGGGGCATTCGTAAGACCAAAAGACATCACTACAAACTCGTAATGCCCATACCTGGTTCTAAAAGCAGTCTTTGGCGCATCCGTTGCCCGTATTTTCAATTGATGATAACCGGATCTCAAGTCAATCTTGGAGAAGACACAAGCACCTTGTAACTGATCGAACAAGTCATCAATGCGAGGAAGAGGATACTTGTTCTTTATGGTTACCTTGTTCAACTGCTGGTAGTCTATGCACATCCGAAAACTCCGATCCTTCTTCTTCACAAATAACACCGGAGCACCCAAGGGGATGCACTTGGTCTAATGAAGCCTTTGCTCAACAACTCTTGAAGTTGGGCTTTTAACTCTCTTAACTCCGCGGGAGCCATTCTATAAGGGGGTATAGAAATGGGGCGAGTACCCGGTTCAAGATCAATACAGAAGTCAATATCCCTATCTGGTGGCATACCAGGAAGATCTGCAGGGAACACATCCAGAAACTCATGGACCACTGAAACCGACTCAATCGAAGGTACTTGGGTAGTGTCATCCTTAAGATGTGCCAAGAAAGCTAAACACCCTTTACTAACCATTTTCTTAGCACGAAGAAAGGAGATGATACGCACCGGATTGGAAGTGTAGTCACCCTCCCACACTAACGGATCTATCCCAGGCTTGGCTAACGTCACCGTTTTAGCATTACAATCCAAGATCGCAAATTGCGGAGAAAGCCAAGTCATACCCAGAATTACATCAAAATCATCCATTTCTAAGATAACCAAATCTACATAAGTGTTGCTCCCCACAAAGTTCACCAAACAAGACCTATATACCTTTTCAACTACCACAGACTCACCCACCGGAGTAGAAACACGAATAGGCATATCAAGTAATTCACAATGTAAATTTAGACCACTAGCAAATGAGGAATATACATAAGAAAATGTGGATCCAGGATCAAACAATACAGAAGCCATGCAATCACAAACCAGAAGATTACCTGTGATGACAACATCAGATGCCTCCGCTTCAGACCGCCCAGGGAAAGCGTAACAATGGGCCCTTTCGTTTGTTTGTCCGTTGCCCCTACCATGTTGTGATGTAGTGGCTCCAGTTTGCCCATCACCTCGGCCATTTTGGTGACCACCATTACCTCGGCCACCACGTCCTCCAGAATAACGGCCTCTACCATGACCACCTCTACCTCTAGCCATTGGGGGTCTATAACTCTGTTTCGGACAATACCTCTTGATGTGTCCAATCTCCCCACATCCATAACACTCTCTGGGTTCATGCATAGGTCTCTTAGAGAAGTGTTGACCGGTCTGAGGTGGACCCCCAACTACAGTCTGTAGTGAAGACTGAATTGGTCGGACTGAGTAACCTCCGGAACCTTGTCCTCTAGAGTAAGAACCATTAAACTCACCTCCCTTTCGAAACCTTTTTGATGTAGTTGCCATGGTGAAGTCATCTGGCTTCACTTCCTCTACCTCTATTACGAAGTCTACCACTTCTTGAAAAGATTTCGCTGTAGCCGCTACCTGTAAGGTTGAAATCCGCAACTCTGATCTCAACCCCTTCACAAAACGACGAATCCGCTCTTGTGGACTGAAACAAAGTTGGGTGGCATATCTGGATAGTGCACGAAACTTAGCCTCATATGCATTGACCGACATCCTACCTTGCTCTAGGCTCAAGAACTCATCCCTTTTCCTATCCCTCAAAGTCCGGGGGATATACTTCTCCATAAACAAGTTAGAGAATGAGGCCCAAGTCATAGGTGGTGCCTCTGTTGGTTGACACTCAACATGACCGCCACCACATTTTGGAGTTCCCTTGAAACTGATAACTCACGAACTCAACACCAAACCGTTCTACTATACCCATCTTGTGTAGTAGCTCATGACAGTCAACCAGAAAATCGTAAGCATCCTCAGATTCAGCACCCTTGAAGACTGGAGGTTTCAATTTCAAGAACTTACTGAAAAGTTCATGCTGATCATTTGTCATTGTAGGCCCAGTAGTTAGACGTGGAAACGTGCCTATGTCCAATGAGGCATCCATACGAGGAGCCATAGTGGCTGCATGTTGTACCTCTGAAACCGGAGGTGTTGGTGCAGAAAACACTGGAGGTGCCTGACCCTGATCAGACAACCCACTAAGATAAGCGAGCACCTGATTTATCATCTCTGGGGTAGGCTGGGGTGGCAATCCTTCATGCTGCACTTGTTCATTTTCCCCATCCTCCCCTTCTCTTATTACTTCCTCAGTCGGTGGAGGAGTCACTGCCCTAGTATCAGATGGGCTAGGTGCTCGTCCTCTTCCCCTAGAGGACGTCCTCCCACGACCTCTACCACGGCCTCTTGCCACTGCTCTTCCTCGAGCTACAGCCCCAGTGGCTGGCTCAAACGCACCCTGTCCCGCCGGTGCTGGTGTTGGTGTTGGCGTAGTCGTTGCTCTAGTTCTAACCATCTGTGAAAGAGAGTGAAGATGGTCAGATACCAATTTGTATCACCTATATACCAATTGGATTCAAGTAGTAGCACGAAAGAAAGAAAGAAAGAATGGAATTTTCCTAAAGTCTTATAGCCTCTCAAGGAAAAGTAAAGGCGTCCCCCTACCGTTCCTTAAGACTCTACTAGACTTGTTCTTGTGTGATGAGACCAACGAACCTAATGCTCTGATACCAAGTTTGTCACGACCCAAATCGGGGCCGCGACTGGCACCCACACTTACCCTCCTATGTGAGCGAACCAACCAATCTAAACCATAACATTTCAATGTAATATCAACATAAAGTAATGCGGAAGACTTAACTCATTAATAAAATCAATAACTATTATTATCCCCAAAATCTGGAAGTCATCACCACAAGAACATCTATGATCAAATTACTAAACTAAGAGTATTCTAAGAAGCTAAAACAAATAAAAGCTAGTCCATGCCGGAACTTCAAGGCATCAAGACATGAGGAAGAAGATCCAGTCCAAGCTAGAAGCATTAGCTCACCCTGAAGATCCGGTGTGACGAAGACTGGCTAGAATTATTGTTGAGTTGAAGACGACGGCACGTTTGCTGCACTCCACAAATAACAAAGAAGAAAACAATAAAAGTAGGGGTCAGTACAAAACACGGGTACTGAGTAGATATCATCGGCCAACTCAAAATAGAACACAGTATATATTAAGCAATATCGTAAAGCCAACTAATATCCTTAGCATGCAGTATTTACAGTTACCATAACCCTTGGTTACAACACCAAGCACATCAATGAGGACTCACGCCTCCTCATCATACTCATTTGGGAATTAGGTTCATTAGATTTGAATATATTATCATTTTTCAAGATTCATTATCTTTATTCCCCTCGTGTCGGTACGTGACACTCCGCTCCTCATATACTATCCTGGTGTCGGAACGTGACACTCCGATCCTCATTCTATCCTGGTGTCGGAACGTGACACCCGATCCATATTCTATCCTGGTACCGGAACGTGGCACCCGATCCATATACTATCCTGGTGTCGGAACGTGACACTCCGATCCTCATATTCTATCCTGGTACCGGAACGTGGCACCCGATCCATATACTATCCTGGTGTCGGAACGTGACACTCCGATCCTCATATACTATCCTGGTACCGGAACGTGGCACCCGATCCATATACTATCCTGGTGTCGGAACGTGACACTCCGATCCTCATTCTATCCTGGTACCGGAACGTGGCACCCGATCCCCTAATTCATCAAGCCTTCTTTTATTCCAAGGCATCATCAATCTCATTATATAATTTATCAAGCCTTCTTTTATACCAAGGCATCATCATTAACATGTGAATTAGGGTTTCTTTCACGATTTTGGATTCAATAACTTCATCATGCTTATTTTATCACAATCACATAATCATATTCATGCAAGCATACAATTAAGCATATAGAAGGGTTTACAATACTATCAATACATATCATTCGCTATTAAGAGTTTACTACGAATATCGTAAGAGAAACCATAACCTACCTCCACCGAAGACTAGTGATCAAGCAAGAATTTCCCAAAGCTTTGTGTTTTTCCTCTTCGTTCGTCTCTCTCTATCGATTCTCCTTCCCTCTCTTTGTTCTTTCTATTTTCTTTATTCAAACCCTCTTTCTTTTACCCTAATTAGTATATAATTAAGAATAAAGATGGCAATAATAACCCACTAATTAACTTAAGGTTACCTCTTTTAACCCCCAAGTAATTAGACTTATTAACATTAACCCTCTAACTTTATAATTAAAGTAGGAATAGTCCAAAACGTCTCTTAAAACGTATAAAGAAATCCGACCCAGACTGGGATTTCGCAGTCTGTGACGGCCCGTCGCGCCTGTGACGGTCCGTCCTGCTGCCCGTCACAGAGTTCAGAGACAATTTCTCTGAAGAGTCTGTGACGGTCCGTCCTGCCATTCCGTTACGAAGTTCAGAGAGTCGATTTTCAGTACCCAATTTCAGATTTTCTAAGTGTTTTGAAACGAGACCCTGCGACGGTCCGTCGTGGGGTCCGTCACCTTAGCCTGTTTTTCCAGAAATAAAATCTGCTGTTCAAAACGACTAAACAGGTCGTTACAACACTTTTTTGCAAGTTGCAATAAAGTCATTTGCTAAAACATCATTAACTCCTCTTCTTCTTCTTCTTCTTTTTTTTAAAAAAATAATATTAAATAGTTATACTATTTGAGTCAGAATATTTTCTCAAATATACTTTATCAAACGATCCCATAATATATAAATATATACCATTTAACTTGACTTCATTTCAAATTTAAATCGTAGTAATAATTAAACGAGTCCCTATTTGTTGTTGTTGTAGTATGCAGCATTAATGTGTGTGTGGTAGAGAGTAGGTGAGCAGTAGTGATGGAGATGGTGAAATTCCACCCAAAAATGCAAACTTTTAAATATTATATATATGGTTAAAATTTCTTGACTGGACTTAGGTTATTGTTGCAGCTAGAATATTTGTATATTGGTTAATTAGTACCAAAAGGACTACTGAGAGGAAAATGACGTTCAATTTTTCTAGTTCAATAAATAAAATCATCTGTCTTTTTTCTTATTATTATTATTTTTAGATGAACATTTAAAATACTTACTATACTTGTCTAACATTCAAGGTACGTACACGTGCGTTCTTGATGTGTATATGAATGTGTCAGAGAATACCCTGGCCTAGCTTCATGATGTTGATATGAGTTATCAGAGACACAACTTAAAAGTATGATACATCAAATTTCTTTTAATTTAAATTTTACGTGTTTTAGTTTGGAGCGTGTATACATAAAAATTTAATTTATATAAAGTTTAGTAAATCTATATATGTATTCTATTTGACATTAGAAGCGTAATTATATAAGGTATTACTGAGTTGATGTGAAATCACGCTCTCTCTTTAGATTACTTGTAGTAGTGTTATATTTTTTTTTA
This sequence comes from Solanum lycopersicum, assembly GCF_036512215.1. Classification (NCBI taxonomy): domain Eukaryota; kingdom Viridiplantae; phylum Streptophyta; class Magnoliopsida; order Solanales; family Solanaceae; genus Solanum; species Solanum lycopersicum. The sequence goes on along the minus strand of NC_090801.1, from coordinate 47,491,477 downwards.
AAATATTGAAATATAAATATGTGAATTCACGCTCGGAGTATCATATAATAGGATAATGATTGGGTGCACTTTTCTATGTGAGATTATAAATTTAAATTTTATGTTTATTTTGTTTAATTTTTTTAAAAAAATTAAATAACACTTCTCTAAGTGGTAATTGATAGCACTTTTAACGATTTTCAGTAGTAAAAACCTAAATGTCAAATCGATCAAATTTATATGTTAGATCAACTTTTTCGAAAATCATCTCAAAATCCTGGATACGTCTCTGTTTGACATTCTACATAACGTACTACATGCATTTACATAGCAATTTCACATTCTACATAGCTCTTTATGTGTATTTTAGGCATTACAAATAACAATTTTATATCCTACGTAGTATTTTACGTGTATTTTTCACATGGACCTGTATGTACATTTGTTCAATTTTATACAAATTCAAATGTCCTCTTCTGCATATCTAAAGTTAAAGAGCATAATTACCAGTTATAGTTAAGTTAAAAAGCACGTTTATATATTATATTAAATTCATAATGTAGGACACATTTTATCATTTAAAAGATTTTTTTTCCGATTCTTTGAATATCAGTACTGTTTGTCCATAAATTCAATTTCGATCTGAAGTTGTATTTTAAATTGGAAAAAAAAGAATCTATAAAGTGTTTTCAGCTTAGTTGTTACTTTTGAAGTTGTATTTTAGTACGTCCATCATTCAATTGTGAATTTATATATATATATATATATATATATATATATATATATATATATATATATATATATATATATATATAAAGTGAAAATAATAGTTTTAAATTTTAAGGTATTTTTAAAATTTTGCGAAGAATTTAGAGTGAATAAGATGTGAATAACTTTTTAGTACTTTTCAAATAAAATACATTCAAACGTAAGTATTATTTTTAAGAATATATATGATTAAGTAGAGCTTCATTTTTAAATTTAACATTATCAATTTCAAATAAAATAAAAAAATTTAAAATTTATAGCTGATAAGTTTAGAATAAATAGTGTTTTTTTCTTCTAGACAATAGTGGAATTGTTACTACACCTAAGAAATTACATCTAATACAACTGCATTTATTTTCTGTACGTATCATAATTATCGTTTAACAGTTTTTTTTTTCATATAGATTTAATTGATTAAAAAAATTATAGTAGACCACATTAACTTTAACGTCTTCCTTTGCTAACACAATGATTTATTGAATGTTTGGCCAAATTTTGGGCAAGTCTATTTTTTCTTCTCCAAAAGGGTGCTTTATGGGAGATTTGAAGTGTTTGGCTAAATTTAAAAGTAATTTTAAATAGTAACATAAGCAATTTTTATTGTGGGAATAAGTTATGAATATCTGTTTTCCCCAAAAAGCAAAAGTAGAAGATAATTTTTTATTCAAAATAAAGTTATCCTTGTAAATAAGTGTATTTATTTATAATAATATTTATCATTAATTTAAGAGAAAATGGTTTAACTCTTTCAATTTATATCCAAAATTTCAGTTACACACTCCAATTTTACTTGTGTCCTATTATGTCCTGAACTTCATATTTCTCTATTTTCTACACACTTAAACGCTGATCACAACACATAAACCAAACAAATATTCCAGCCTGATTGCACGCGCCAGGTCCCCCACTTTTCAACTCCAAATTCTAGTTTTCCCCCAATTTCCCTCCTAAAACATAAAGACCCATAAAAAAAATATTTTTTCTCTTTTTCATCTCCTTCTCCATTTGCATATGCATTTTTGTTGATAATCGAAGGAGTTTGTTGTGTATTTTCAACTTGATTTCATAGTTTATCAACTAGTTTAGTAAAAGGTTAGTTCTTTATCCCTTATTTCGAGTTTTTGTTTTATCCCTTAGGTTTTTGTTGATTCGTGAAATTAAGAGCAACACTGGGTCTGATTCATCCATACAAAGCTTATTCAAGTTTTCATTTGTCATTTTTTACGAATGTTGATAAAATTCAAAATTCAAATTAGAAACCTAAATAAGAAATTAGAGTAGATTAAAAATTCTAAATTCAAGATTTGAAGTAGAAATGAACATAAACAACTAAAGCCTACTTATTTTTTTAGCGAAAATCGTGATTTTTTAAATAAAAAGAACAAGGGTTAATGGTGGGAAGAAGAAACAATGGTTTATTTGATGGTTGGGAAGGTGATTGTTGAAGAAAGAGAAAATTTTCGTCAAAACTTAAGGTGTTCTCACCTTCTCACGCGCCTACCTCCTATGACAGATCTCGTGAAGTTAAAGTGTGTAATTAAAATTTTGAGTATAGATTGAGGAGTTTTTAGACCATTTTCTCTAAATTTAATTAATCATGCTTGTTCACCTATTAGCCTTCTGATAAATATGACTCACTTTTGATCGATTTATATAGTCAACATACATAATATTTTTTTAGTATAAATTGATAAAGCCTTTATTAAGTGATGTTAATTAAATGATTTTAAATCATATCATTAAATATAAAATAAATATTATTAGTATTTATAAATATTAAGGAGTTGATCCCATAATTTTATAAAAATTGTACACTAATAAAATCAAAATAGAACAAGAAAACATTTTTTTTTATGATTCTTTCCAAAAATATACTCAAATAGACAGTCAACAAAAACATATCTACTTCAGCCTCAATTCTTTCTCACGTAATACTTTCGTGTCTCACGATACTTGTCCACTATACTAAAAATAGATGTTCAACCAGTACTTATCTACTTTATGAAATTTATGGATAATTTTGCAATTAATTTCTACTTTACCCTTATCATTAATTATAGTCATTTTCGTATTCTATTTTTCAAGATATTGTATTTATTATATTCAAAGAGTGATATAGTAAAATTACCCATCTATTTATAATTTCTTAAGGAGGGTGTCAAATCAATAGTAAACAATTATTATTAAACGGAGATGGTAAATTATAAGAGAATACACATAGTAGTATTGATGTAGGATATAGTGGAGAAATATTGCCTTATTTATAAACATCATCATCATCATTATCTAGGAATGTGATGACACTCCAATGAGATTGTTGTAATTGATAATGTTATGTCTCAAAAACAAAAAAAGATGGCTTGTGATTGGCATGATTTTGATGTTTGGTGAGGTTTAAGGTTTAATTTGGACATGGTATGAAAAATATGAATGATGATTGCCAATGGTGTCGGATTTTTTGACTACTTCACCAAAACGACTCAATTGTCTTTCAAGTTTTATGTCCACACTACACTTTTGTTTTCCTTTGGTGCCTCATACAATAATTGCCTCATTTCTAAAGGCTTCCATGCTCTTTTTTTTCCTTACAAAAGTTATCCCAACTAGCAATTTCGTTTCACATATTACTCGTACATATTAGAATTATGTCACCTCAAAGTATATATACACATTTATACATGTATCTGTTGTCTAAGAACTCTAGCAATCAGTATCCACACTTAGATAGACATACGTCCATCTAATTTCTGCTTTGAAAAGACGCACACATCTTATTATAGTTAGATATTATATGAGTGTAATTTTCAGTTAGGATGAGATATTCTATGCATACTAATACATATATTTTGCTATACTTTGAATTATAACAAAATCTTGTTATTTTTAAACGTTTTTTTTTTTCAAAAAATGAGCGTTGATAATATTATTTATAAAATTTTATCTATTTATTTACTTCCTCAATTCCAAATTAACAATAACTCAAGCACAAAAATATATATCTCATTATAATTGACACTAGGAATTCAAGATTAAAATTCGTAATGGTTTCCACTTTCCTACATGTCTCAATATTAAAGAAGTAGTTTTTTTAATATTGCTTTTTTTTAAAAAAAAATATTAATAAATTATATTATATATTTATAATGTGCGTGATTTTCTATATTGTCCTCCTATTTAATTTTGAATATTAGTTGAACTTTTATATGTTCACACGTCTCTGTTTCTCTATGAGATATCGTTCTCCTCGTAAGTTGTAACTATTGTTATTATTTCACTATTATTGTTTCTATATGATTATTAAATCAAAAAAAAAGTTAAATATTTGTTTACGAAAATAATTCCTTTTCTGTATGTTCATTTTTAAAAACTTAACAAACCTAAAGATTTCACGTTTTGCTTGTACACACATCCAACAAGCCTTTTCTAAATAATTTAGGCCTTCATAATCCAAGCATCATTGGATCCCAAAAAAGAAGAGTCCATTCGCACGTCTCAGGGCCCAATGACAAGTTATAGACAAAAATGAGACTCTACCACCATTACAACTTTCATTTTGATAATCATAAGAATTAACATAAAGAAGGCCTCAATTAGGGTGTGTTTGGTACGGAGGTTAATGTATTTCATGGAAAATGTTTTCCTGGAAAATAAGTAGATTTTAGATTTATTTTCTCTGAGTAAAAAGTATTTTCCGGAAATGATTTTTAATGTTTGATTTATGAATGAAAAATGTTTTTGAGAGCATCTTTTATTTTTACTAGAGTAAAAAACAATTTTTTTTTGGGGGGGGGGGGGGATAGGGGTAGTGGGTGGGCGAGGGGATAGGAATGAAAAAAAATAAAAAAATCAAGTTGATAGTATTTTTAAAAAATAAAATCAATTTTTTTCCTAAAATAATATTACTCTCAATCATATTCTTTCAGTTAGGATACTCTTGAAATATATATCTACTAGAGTTAACCTGTTTGAATTGGGCTTATTTAGGTGCTTTAAACCAAAACAAACATTAAGCACTTTGAAAGGATTTGAGTAGCTTAAAAAAAATACTCATAAACACTTTAGTTTTAAACTAAAGATAAAAATAAGCTAAAAATCATAAGTTAAAATTTCTACTGAGAAGTGCATATATATATACACACAAATTTCACCGACAACTGTGAAGGCATTACATATGTCTTAAAGCTTTCTAAGATCAGCATTTCTCTTAAGAGTAAGTAAAACACATATTATTTATGACAACCTATTAATAGTTTTTCTTTCCAGCTAAGTCATTTCAATAAAAGTTATTAAGCTAGAGAATTACATGTTCTAGGGAGAATAGGATGAAGTTTTGATGATTAATAAATGAGTAACTAAACATAAAATTGTGCAGAAAATAGGTCTCAACAAAGGAGTAGTAGTTTTCATAACAAATACTGCAACTACAACAAATCAATCCCTGTTTAGATTTACAAAAATAATTGCTATCACGCGTGCATCATAAGCAGTGGTGGACACAGGATTTTCATTATAATTGAATTATTAATTGGGTGAGATTTAGTTAGTAATTAGTGGGTAGTGGGTTAATTAGTGGGTAGTGGGTTCATTTTGGATTTAAAACCACACTTTTAACATGTTTTTTTTTTTAAAAAAAACTTAAAATCAGAACTGGAATTAAAAAAACGGAAAAGGACCTAAAATACCCTTAAAGTATTGAAAATGGTACAAAATTATCATTCATCCACCTATTGGCTCCAAAATGCCCTTTTCATCCGCCTATTGGCTCCAAAATATCCTTGTCATCCACCTTTGGATTCAAAATTGACCACTTTTTTAATTGTTTTAAAATTAAACTCTTTAAATATTTTTTAAAATACTTGACGTTCAACTATTGGTTATAATTTAATTTATTAATATAATTTATAAATCAACCCACTACCCACTAATTACTAACTAAATCTCACCCAATTAATAATTCAATTATAGATTCCTGAAAATAACATTCAAAATTATTCGAGTCCGAATCGAAACCCCAATTAAATTTAGGTTGAGCCGCTTATTTAAGAGGACACTTTCTTTCAAGATTGAATGAGAAATTTATGAATAAAGGTAAAGAAGTAATACATCCCCTAATTCATGCATTTTTTAAAAATATAATTTTATAAATATTTATTATTTGTTTTAAAATATTTAATATATTATTTTTTAAAAAAGTTGCCTATGAAGTAACATTACATAATTGAGATGTAAGAAATAATTAAGATAAACATAGTCAGACTTTTAAGTTTATCGGTAATTTTATTTAGACACTTGAATGTATGATAATTTACTTCTATGGATATTTTCGCCTCAATTTTTTAAAAAACACGCAATTGGTTGTAGCTAATCTGTTGTTGCATTAATAATGTGACGGATTTATTAATTTAGAGGGGTTTAATTAGTAATGGGTGGTAGTGGATTGATTTATAAATTATATTAATAAGTTGAATTATAACAAATAGTTGAGTGCTACGTACTTAAAAAAATATTTAAATAGTTTAAATATAAAACCGTTAACTAAGTGGTCAATTTTGAACCAAAAGGTGGATGATAAGGGTATTTTGGACCCCATAGGTAGGTGGGAAGGGTATTTTGGAGCCAATAGGTGGATGTAGGGTAATTTTGAACCATTTCCAATACATTAAGGGTATTTTAGACCCTTTTCCGTTAAAAAAAAATAATTTAAAAATAAAACTAAAAAAGTGAAAATTAAAATGCTAGCTAGGGGATTCAAACCCTGAACGTCGGACATAATTTCAGAGGAGCTTACCATTAGGCGATCTCATTTTACTTGTCATTGAGGGGGTTCAAAATATATATATTCACATAAATATAGAATTTTTACTATATATATGATGTAATTTTTTTGCGACGAACCCCTTGACTTACCTGTGAATCTGCCCTTGGTTGATCAAGCCAAGGTAGATTCTAAGCGCAAAGAAATATCTAAGTTGTTCATATATAGTATGTTCAATTCCTTTAAGATGAAGGCTATATATCCTATGATATACGAAATAATATTTTGAATACCCTTAATATAACAAGTTGCTATTTCTGAATACTCTTGTATTATTAATGCAACATTGCATTGATAATGTACTTGCATATAAAAAGTATGCAAGTACATTAATGCAACCAATCAAGCAACCACTTATCTCTTAGCTTCTTCAAATCGAAGAATGTAAAATCCAAAACTGTAAAGAGAATCTTGGTGCCAGCCTCAAGCATAGATAAAAACCACAACTTTGATATATGGAATAACTTACAAACACTTAGTAGATTTCCATAAATATGATAAAATTGTGTAAAACAAACAATTCAAGGGAACACAAAGATAATATTTTCCATCAAAATCATCAGAGGTAAAAGGTCTTGCCTAAATTTTGAGATTGTTACAACTTTTTGATTAAAATTTAGATATATTTCAAATCTCGATCCCTATTAATTACAATCTACTTTGCAAACATATTTTAATCAGTTTATAGTTTTTAGTGTTTAGATATATTATTTCAAATATGATCTTGTAAACATTTTATTTTTTTATTCAGATCGAAATTTATAACTATATTACTGTAGTTTTCAGATAGAATGCATTAAGATCTTCTTTATAAATATTTTATTTTGTATTCAATTTTAATGTAGCCTTTAATATTATAAATTTAGCATATTGAATGTTGATTGAATGTATTTCGTTTTTATGTGTATTTTACATAGATTCTTTTTCGTTTAACATTTTTAAGTTCTAGCCTATTGTTTACATTCCTACTCTATTCAAATAGGGTGAAACGTCGTGATGACTCGAAAAGTAATTAATTGATTCAATTCTAAAATAATTTTAAGAATAGATGAATTTTAAAGGAGTCGCCACCTAATTTTAGCAAAAAATAGGAAACCAATTAAATATCTACAAACCGAGAAATTCTAGGTAAGGGTTCAGGTTATTCCGAAGGAAAGGTGTTAGACACCTTTCGAAATTCACAAATATAGGTCCCGACTGAATTAATTTTTTTCAAATCGAGGAGAAAATAAATAATATACAAGTATAATAAACATGCAATATACACAAACAATATGATAAAATAATAATATAGAAATTGGCTTAAAGTTTGCCTAACGTCAATAATATATACAATAATGGATATAAAATACATTTTGAACTCTGTTGGAATAACTTCGATAAGAAGCAACTCCGGGTACCTGTAAACAGACTTAGTAAAAGAGTTAGTACTAAATAAATATAAATAAAAAATAAATAATTTAGAATAAAAACCCGTCTTATTAACATGATAAACCTGGGAAATCGACGATAATTTCTTTATAGGCCAATTTTAACAAAACAAATAATATGAACTTAAACTAAATTTCCGTCTTTTAAAATGGGAAGACCTCCTAAACCGACGAAAAGATTTTCTGATTGGCCATTTTAACACACACAAAATATATAATTTAAACTAAATTTCTGTCTTTTTTAAAATGTGGAGGCCTCGAAAATCGACGTAGAGATTTTTTCATTGGCCACTTTAATAAGTAAATAATATAAACTCAACTAAATTTTCGTCTTTTAAAATGGGGAGGCCTCCAAAATTGACGAAGAAATTTTTTCATTGGTCATTTTATCACACAAAATATGTAAATTTGATAAATAAAATATGAAACCAAACAATAATATAAAGATATTAACACAACAAAACAAAAAAGAACCAAATAATATGAAAAAATTTAATCTAAAGAAACTAAACACTATCAATAATAAAGCAAACTACTGAAAACTCGAACTTATCATCAAATATCAACACACAAATAATAATAATAATAATAATAATAATAATAATAATAATAATAATAATAATAATAATAAAAATAATAAAAGAGGGGCAATGTATAATAATAATAAAACAAAAATAACCATCCACACAACAGTACACAAGCTAGGCGTGCATAATGAACAATTAAATAAATAAAATTAATAACAAGAAAAAGTAATACATAATTAAACTTTAGCAGACAAAAATCCAAACAATATATAACAAAAAAAAATTAATATAATAACCAAGAACAGTATCATTCCAAACATTAGCAAAAATGAAAAATAAAAAATCACAATAAACAATAAAAAATTCAACCGCCTAAAATAATGACTCCAACAAAATAACAATGTAACGACCGGTTTTGTCGTTTTGAGCAGTAGAGTTTATTTCTGGTAATAGCTGTCTGGGTCGACGGATCCCACGACGGACCGTCATGGGCACGACGGACCGTCGAGGGGGTATCGTTCCAAAACACTTAGACTCTAGAAAATTGGGTACTGAGAACAACTCTCTGAACTTCGCGACGGAAGAGCAGGACGGACCGTCACAGACTCTTTAATGAATTCGACTCTCTGAACTTTGTGACGGAAGCAGCAGGACGGACCGTCGCAGGCACGACGGGCCGTCACGGGCTGCGTAACCCTGACTGGGTGGGATTTCTGTTAAAAGTTTTTAAGGGGTGTTTTGGACTATTCCTGCTTATGATTATAAAGTTAGTGGTTTAATGTTAATAATTCAATTACTTGGGGTTAAAGGAGATAACCTTGTAATAAATAGTGGGTTACTTTTACCATCTTTTATACTTAATTATATGACAATTAGGGTAAAAGAAAAAGAGTTTGAATAAGGAAAAATAGAAAGTACAAAAAAGAAGGGAGAAACGAGCGAGAGAAAGAGAAGAACGCAGAGGAAAGCAAAGGTTTGGGGGATAGCTTGCTTGATCATGATTCTTCGGTGGGGGTAGGTTATGGTTTATGCTATCTCATAGTAAACTCTAAATAGCGATTGATATGTATTGGGTAGTATTGTAAAGTCTTCTATATGCTTAATTGTGTGGTTGCATGATGTGATTATATAATTGTGATGAATTAGCATGATGAGGCTGTTGAATCTTAAACCTTAAAAACCTCTTTGTTAATGATGATGCATTGATATAAAGGAAGGTTGATGAACTGGAAATTAATGAGATTAGAGGATCGGGTGTCACGAACCGACACGTAGTATTAGGGGATCGGAGTGTCACGTTCCGACACCAGGATAGTAGGGGATCGGAGTGTCACGTTCCGACACCAGGATAGTATGGGATCGGAGTGTCACGTTCCGACACCAGGATAGTAGGGGATCGGAGTGTCATGTTCCGACACCAGGATAGTAAGATGAATGAATATTGAGGGGATCAGAGTGTCACGTTCCAACACCAGGATGATAAAGAGAATGAATCTTGAATTATGCTAATATACTCAGGTTTGAAGAACCTAATTCCTAAGTGAGTATGGTGTGGAGGCTTGAGTCCTCATAGATATGCTTGGGTTGTGGCCAATGGTTATGGTACTTGTTGTTGTTACCTGTTAAGTGTTATGGTTGATTTTATGTTATTATCTGATATATATTGCTTTCTATTTTGAGTTGGCCGATGATACCTACTCAGTACTTGTGCCTTGTACTGACCCCTACTTGTAATTTTCTTCTTTGTTATTTGTGGAGTGCAGCAAACGTGCCATCGTCTTCAATTCGTCCTCAACTCTAGCCAGTCTTCATCACGTCATATTTCAGGGTGAGCTATTGTTCTTAGCTCGGACTGGATTCTCTCTCATTCATGTCTTGATGTCCTTGAAGTTCGGACATGGACCATTTGTTTATTTATTTTAGCTTCCTAGATACTCTTAGATTTAGTAATTTGAGGATAGATGTTGTTGTGGTGATGACTTCCAGATTTTGGGAATAATAAGTATTGAATTTTAGAAGTTATTTATTGGTTATATTAATGAGTTTTAAGTCTTCCGCATTATATTCTGCTTATTATGGTTGAAATGTTGGGGTTTAGATTGGTTGGTTCGCTCACATAGGAGGGTAAGTGTGGGTGCCACTCGCGGCGCGTTTTGGATCGTGACAAACTTGGTATCAGAGCATTAGGTTCGTTGGTCTCATCACACAAGAACGAGTCTAGTAGAGTCTTGAGGAACGGTAGGGGGACGCCTTTTCTTTTCTTTGAGAGGCTATAACACTTTAGGAAAATTCCATTCTTTCTTTCTTTCGTGCTATTACTTGGATCCAATTGGTATCTAGGTGATACAAATTGGTATCTGACCATCTTCACTCTATTTCGCAGATGGTTAGAACTAGAGCAACAACTGCGCCAACACCAACACCGGCAAGACAAGATGCGTCTAAGCCAGCCACTGGGGCTGTAGCTCGAAGAGGAGCAGTGGTAAGAGGCCGTGGTAGAGGTCGCGGGAGGACTTCCTCTAGAGTAAGAGGACAAGCACCTGTCCCATCTAGTACTAGGGCGGTGACTCCTCCACCGACTGAGGAAGTATTACGAGAGGGTGAGGAAGGGGAGAATGAACAAGTGCGGAATGAGGAATTACCACCCCAACCTACCCCAGAGATGATTAATCAGGTTCTTGCTTATCTTAGTGGGTTATCTGATCAGGGCCAGACACCTCCAGTGTTTTCTGCACCAGCACCTCAGGTTTCGGGAGTACAACATGCAGCTGTTGTGGCTCCCCGCATGGATGCCTCATTGGAAATAGGCACGTTTCCTCGGTTGACTACAGGGCCTATAATGACAAGTGATCAGCACGAACTTTTCAGTAAGTTCTTGAAATTGAAACCTCCAGTCTTCAAGGGTGCCGAATCTGAGGATGCCTATGATTTTCTGGTTAATTGTCATGAGTTGCTACATAAGATGGGCATAGTGGAACGATTCGGTGTTGAGTTTGTAACCTATCAGTTTCAGGGAAATGCCAAAATGTGGTGGCGACCGTATGTTGAGTGTCAACCAGCACAGGCACCACCTATGACTTGGGCATCATTCTCTAGCTTATTTATGGAGAAGTATATACCTCGGACTTTGATGGATAGGAAGAGAGATGAGTTCCTGAGCCTAGAGCAAGGCAGGATGTCGGTTACTGCGTATGAGGCTAAGTTTCGTGCATTATCCAGGTATGCCACCCAACTTTGCTTCAGTCCATAAGAGCGGATTCACCGTTTTGTGAAGGGATTGAGGTCAGATTTGCAGATTCCAGCCTTACAGGTAGCTACTGCAGCAAAATCCTTTCAGGAGGTGGTAGATTTTGTGATAGAAGTGGAGGGAGTGAAGCCAGACGACTTCACCATGACATTAACACCTAAGAAGTTTCGTAAGGGAGGCGAGTTTAATGGTTCTTACTCCAGAGGGCAGGGTTCAGGAGGTTACCCAGCCCGACCTATTCAGTCTTCACTGCAGGCTGTAGCTGGGGGTCCACCGCAGACCGGTCAACATTTCTCTGAGTTTGGAGGTTACCCCCAGACTTCATCATTCTCACAGAGACCTATGCTTGAATCCAGAGAGTGTTATGGATGTGGGGAGACTGGACATATTAGGAGGTATTGTCCAAAACAGAGTTACAGACCCCCAATAGTCAGAGGTAGAGGTGGTCATGGAAGAGGCCGTCATTCTGGAGGATGTGGTGGCCGAGGTAATGGTGGTCACCAAAACGGCCGGGGTGACGGGCAAACTGGAACTACTGCAGCGCAACATGGTAGGGGCAACGGGCAGACAGGTGATAGAGCCCATTGTTATGCTTTCCCTAGGAGGTCTGAAGCGGAGATAGCTGATGCTATTATCACAGGTAATCTTTTGGTTTGTGATTGCATGGCTTCTGTATTATTTGATCCTGGCTCCACATTTTCATATGTATCTTCCTCATTTGCTACTGGTCTTAATTTACATTGTGAATTGCTTGACATGCCTATTCGTGTTTCACTCCGGTGGGTGAGTCTGTGATAATTGAAAAGGTATATAGGTCTTGTCTTGTAACTTTTGTGGGAGCAATACTCATGTAGACTTGGTTATCTTAGAAATGGTTGATTTCGATGTAATTCTGGGTATGACTTGACTTTCTCCAAATTTTGCAATCTTAGATTGCAATGCTAAAACTGTAACGTTGGCCAGGCCTGGGACAGATCCGTTATTGTGGGAGGGTGACTACACTTCCACTCCAGTTCGTATCATCTCTTTTCTTCGTGCTAAGAGAATGGTTAGTAAGGGTGTTTATCTTTCTTGGCACACCTCAGGGATGATACTACCCAAGTACCTTCAATTGAGTCGGTTTTGATAGTCCGTGAGTTTCTGGATGTGTTTCGTGCAGACCTTCCTGGTATGCCACCGGATAGAGATATTAACTTTTGCATTGATCTGGAGCCGAGTACTCGCCCCATTTCCATACCCCCTTATAGGATGGCTCCCGCTGAGTTAAGAGAGTTAAAGGCCCAACTTCAAGAGTTGTTAAGCAAAGGCTTTATTAGACCAAGTGCATCCCCTTGGGGTGCTCCTGTTTTGTTTGTGAAGAAGAATGATGGAAATTTTAGGATGTGCATAGCCTACAGGCAACTGAACAAGTTAACTATTAAGAACAAGTATCCTCTTCCTCGCATCGATGATTTGTTCGATCAGTTACAAGGTGCTTGTAACTTCTCAAAAATCGATTTGAAATCTGGTTATCATCAATTGAAAATACGGGCAACGGATGTGCCAAAGACTGCTTTTCGGACCAGGTATGGACATTATGAGTTCTTAGTAATGTCTTTTGGGCTTACGAATGCCCCTGCTGCTTTCATGAGCTTGATGAACGGGATTTTTAAGTCATATCTGGATCTCTTTGTCATTGTATTCATTGATGATATACTGGTATACTCCAAGAGCAGGAAGGAACATGAGGAACACTTGAGAATTGTATTGGAAATGTTGAGGGAGAAAAAACTTTATGCCAAATTCTCCAAGTGTGAGTTTTGGCTAGATTCAGTGTCCTTCTTGGGGCATGTGGTTTCTAAGGATGGAGTGATGGTGGATCCTTCTAAGATCGAAGCAGTGAAGAGTTGGGTGATAATGTTACAGAGGTAAGGAGCTTCGTTGGTTTAGCTAGCTATTACCGTTGATTTGTCAAGGGATTTTCTTCTGTTGCTTCCCACTTGACAAACTTGACTAAGCAGAGTGTTCCATTTGTATGGTCGGACGAGTGTGAAGAAAGCTTTCAGAAGCTCAAGATTTTGTTGACTACTGCACCAATTCTTACCCTGCCAGTGGAAGGTAAGAATTTCATTGTTTACTGTGATGCATCCTATTCTGGTTTGGGTGCAGTGCTAATGCAAGAGAAGAATGTAATTGCTTATGTCTCGAGGCAATTAAAGGTGCATGAACGTAATTATCCGACCCATGATTTGGAGTTGGTCGCGGTAGTGTTTGCATTAAAGCAATGGAGACATTATCTATATGGGGTTAAGTGTGAAGTTTATACAGATCATCGTAGTTTACAGTATGTCTTTACTCAGAAAGATTTGAATTTGAGACAGAGGAGGTAGATGGAACTACTGAAGGACTATGATATCACCATCTTGTATCATCCGGGAAAAGCTAATGTTGTGGCAGACGCTTTAAGTAGAAAGGCAGGGAGCATGGGAAGTCTAGCTCACTTGCAGGTTTCCAGACGCCCATTGGCTAGAGAGGTTCAGACTCTGGCTAATGACTTTATGAGGCTGGAAGTACTAGAGAAGGGAGGATTTTTGGCCTGTATGGAGGCAAGGTCTTCCTTTCTTGATAAAATTAAGGGAAAGCAGTTTACTGATGAGAAATTGATCCGGATTCGAGATAAGGTATTGCGAGGAGAGGCTAAAGAAGCAAAAATCGATGAGGAAGGTGTTTTGAGAATTAAGGGAAGGGTATGTGTACCCCGCGTTGATGAGTTGATTTACACTATTCTTACAGAGGCTCATAGTTCAAGGTATTCTATACATCCTGGTGCAACCAAGATGTATCGTGACCTAAAGCAACATTTTTGATGGAGTAGAATGAAGAGGGACATTGTTGATTTTGTTGCTCAATGCCCGAATTGTCAGCAGGTAAAGTATGAACACCAGAGGCCTAGAGGGACACTCAGATAATGCCCATTCCTGAAAAGTAATGGGAGAGAATTGCAATGGACTTCGTGGTTGGTCTTCCAAAGACAATGGGTAAGTATGACTCCATTTGGATAATTGTTGATAGGTTAACTAAGTCTGCTCACTTCATTCCGGTTAAGGTGACTTACAATGCAGAGAAGTTAGACAGGCTCTATATCTTAGAGGTCGTTCGGTTGCATGGAGTTCCACTTTCCATCATATCAGATAGAGGTACACAATTTACTTCTAAGTTTTGGAGAACATTGCATGCCGAGTTAGGTACTAGGTTCGATCTTAGTACTGTATTTCACCCTCAGACCGATGGTCAGTCTGAGCGAACGATTCAGGTTTTGGAGGATATGCTTCGTGCATGTGTGATAGAGTTTGGTGGTCATTGGGATAACTTCTTACCCTTAGCAGAGTTCTCATACAACAATAGCTATCACTCAAGTATTGATATGGCCCCATTTGAGGCACTGTATGGGAGAAGATGTAGGTCTCCCATTGGGTGGTTTGATGCATTTGAGGTTAGACCTTGGGGTACTGACCTTCTGAGAGAATCGTTAGATAAGGTGAACTGCATTCAAGAAAAGATTTTAGCGGCTCAAAGTAGACAGAAGGAATATGCAGATCAAAAGGTTAGAGACAAGGATTTTATGGAGGGTGAACAAGTCTTGCTGAAGGTTTCGCCCATGAAAGGGGTGATGCAGTTTGGTAAGCGAGGTAAGCTTAGTCCGAAGTATATTGGTCCATTTGAAGTTCTAAAGCGCGTGGGGGAGGTAGCTCATGAATTAGCCTTACCCCCAGGACTCTCAGGAGTGCACCTGGTATTTCATGTGTCTATGCTGAAAAGATACCATGGGGATGGAAACTACATCATTCGTTGGGATTCAGTTTTTCTTGATGAGAATTTGTCTTATGAGGAGGAGCCTATTGCGATTTTAGATAGAGAAGTCCTCAAGTTCAGATCAAGGGAAATTGCATCCATCAAAGTTCAATGGAAGAATCGACCAGTTGAAGAGTCCACTTGGGAGAAGGAGGCCGATATGCAAGAAAGATACCCACACCTATTTACAGATTCAGGTACTCTTTTTCGTCCTTGTTTTTCTTCTTGTGATCGTTTGAGAACGAACAATGGGTAAATTGGTATCTATTGTAATGACCTGTTTAGTCGTTTTGAGCAGTAGAGTTTATTTCTGGTAATAGCTGTCTGGGTCGACGGATCCCACGACGGACCGTCATGGGCACGACGGACCGTCGAGGGGGTATCGTTCCAAAACACTTAGACTCTGGAAAATTGGATACTGAGAACAACTCTCTGAACTTCGCGACGGAAGAGCAGGACGGACCGTCGTAGGCACGACAGACCGTCACAGACTCTTTAATGAATTCGACTCTCTGAACTTTGTGACTGAAGCAGCAGGACAGACCGTCGCAGGCACAACGGGCCGTCACGGGCTGCGTAACCCTGACTGGGTCGGATTTCTGTTAAAAGTTTTTAAGGGGTGTTTTGGACTATTCCTGCTTATGATTATAAAGTTAGTGATTTAATGTTAATAATTCAATTACTTGGGGGTTAAAGGAGATAACCTTGTAATAAATAGTGGGTTACTTTTACCATCTTTTATACTTAATTATATGACAATTAGGGTAAAAGAAAAAGAGTTTGAATAAGTAAAAATAGAAAGAACAGAAAAGAAGGGAGAAACGAGCGAGAGAAAGAGAAGAACGCAGAGGAAAGCAAAGGTTTGGGGGATAGCTTGCTTGATCATGATTCTTCGGTGGGGGTAGGTTATGGTTTATGCTATCTCATAGTAAACTCTAAATAGCGATTGATATGTATTGGGTAGTATTGTAAAGTCTTCTATATGCTTAATTGTGTGGTTGCATGATGTGATTATATAATTGTGATGAATTAGCATGATGAGGCTATTGAATCTTAAACCTTAAAAACCTCTTTGTTAATGATGATGCATTGATATAAAGGAAGGTTGATGAACTGGAAATTAATGAGATTAGAGGATCGGGTGTCACGAACCGACACGTAGTATTAGGGGATCGGAGTGTCACGTTCCGACACCAGGATAGTAGGGGATCAAAGTGTCACGTTCCGACACCAGGATAGTATGGGATCGGAGTGTCACGTTCCGACACCAGGATAGTAGGGGATCGGAGTGTCATGTTCCGACACCAGGATAGTAAGATGAATGAATATTGAGGGGATCGGAGTGTCACGTTCCGACACCAGGATGATAAAGAGACTGAATCTTGAATTATGCTAATATACTCAGGTTTGAAGAACCTAATTCTAAGTGAGTATGGTGTGGAGGCTTGAGTCCTCATAGATATGCTTGGGTTGTGGCCAATGGTTATGGTACTTGTTGTTGTTACCTGTTAAGTGTTATGGTTGATTTTATGTTATTATCTGATAAATATTGCTTTCTATTTTGAGTTGGCCGATGATACCTACTCAGTACTTGTGCCTTGTACTGACCCCTACTTGTAATTTTCTTCTTTGTTATTTGTGGAGTGCAGCAAACGTGCCATCGTCTTCAATTCGTCCTCAACTCTAGCCAATCTTCATCACGTCAAATTTCAGGGTGAGCTATTGTTCCTAGCTCGGACTGGATTCTCTCTCATTCATGTCTTGATGTCCTTGAAGTTCGGACATGGACCATTTGTTTATTTATTTTAGCTTCCTAGATACTCTTAGATTTAGTAATTTGAGGATAGATATTGTTGTGGTGATGACTTCCAGATTTTGGGAATAATAAGTATTGAATTTTAGAAGTTATTTATTGGTTATATTAATGAGTTTTAAGTCTTCCGCATTATATTCTGTTTATTATGGTTGAAATGTTGAAGTTTAGATTGGTTGGTTCGCTCACATAGGAGGGTAAGTGTGGGTGCCACTCGCGTCTCGTTTTGGATCGTGACAAACAAATAGCAAATCACAGAATGACACTTCTTTTCCTTTCAAAAATTCTAAATTAGTCTCAAAATTAATTAAAGAAAATTACTTATTAACAAATCATCAAACTCACAACAGTAACTAGAAATAATAACAATAGTAAGCACATATAATGGGATTCAATCAATAGTTACTGAAACCGCTGACCTCCGCCGCAGGGTGGTAAAGAAGGCAACAAATAGTAGTTTGAGCGGTCTGGTCGTTTGAGCTTCGAACTCCACCGGAAATGGCAATTCTGGTTGGTTGTTGTTCAGCGGAGCTGAAGCCATGCCGAACGATTGGATACCTGCAAAAATAGAGGAAATATTTTGAAAGGGGAGAGGGGAAGGGAACTGATTTCTTTGTTGTTTGTTTGCTGAGAATGGGGTCGTTTTGGTGTTGCTGTTTCTTGTGGTTTTCCGCTAGAAATGGAGACGACTTTGGGGTCTGGAAAAATGGAGAAATGGGGAGGTAGTGGTGGTGTGAGCTAGTGGTTTGTGGACTCGTTTGGGGTCATTTCTCGTGAGATTTGGTCGTGGGTGTTTTCTGGTGTATTTTGGGGTCGAAACAATGGAAGGAGTAGGCGGTTTTCCGACGGTGTTGGTTGGAAAACAGAGGGTTTTTGGTGGGTATGGCGATGGTTGAGGGAGGTCTGGTTTGGTTGTTTGGAGGTTACCGGAGTTCGGCTGCCTGGATTCTGCTCGCCTTCGTTCCGGCGTGGTCGTGTTGTTGGAGAATAGAACAGGCAATGAGGAGATGGTTTTAGCTCGATTATTGTTATATTTTTGACCCCATTGTCATTCATATTAGGATTGGTTACACCACCATTGCACCATTATTACCGTCATTTTCTTTCATTTTTAATTTGTAAAGGCTTTAAGTTTGGAGTTTGTATATTTGCTGTTAACTTAATAATTTGGTGTTAAATAGATGTCCAGTTGTTTGAATTTATTGGAGGATTTTTCTATCAATTATTTACTTTATTCAAATTTTTATTGAAGTTTTTAATTTGTTGTAAATGTGTTGTTTTGACTTTAAATTGATGTATATTGGCGTAATGTAAGAATGTTTCTTCATCCAAAAAAATTAATCGATTATGAAACATAAAAAAATTAAAATAATTCCATTTTTTCGACAATGACAAATGAAACTTAGAAATTTTTCGGAGAGGTTTTTTCCCCCATCTTTCTCTATCTAAAAAATGAGATGAAGTAAAAAGTTATAATTAGTAAAAAAACTAATGAAAAAAAAATTGTCGGGTTGAAGATGGCACTGTACAGGGAGGGGGAGGCTCGCCATTAATGGAGTTAGAGGGAAATATATGTTTTGGGTTTCAGTGGAAGGCAGGAGAAGTGGGTGATTTAAGTTTAAGTTTTTTTTTTCATTTTTTTTACGTTAAAATAATTTATTTATTTTTTACTTTATAATATAATGTTTAAATAATTTTTTTGGATTAAAAAATAACACATGTCATTATTTAATTGGTCAAATTGACATGTCAGCGTGAGTGTATTTCACACATCCTCTATTTTTAGTTTATCCTCAAAAAAATGTACAAATGGTTCAAATTCAGATTGGTAGAAGTGTTCAACAGGTATAAGGTTTAGATGAGGTGTCTAAGTGAATTATAAGGACAACTTTAAGGGGCCACAATGACTTAAGCCTATAAAATTATTTAAAAAATTATTTTGAACTATTAAATAAATAAAGTCACAAATTTTAAAAATGTTAGGCCAAAATTGAATGTCAACATCTATCACACATAAGTAAAAATAAATTCAATCTAGTCTTTAATCATTGTGTAATTATAAGAAAAAAGAAAAAAAAATCGAAGGAACCAACTAAAATCAAAATAAGAAACCCGACTCTTTATTGATTAAATTTGATTTATAAATTTAATAAGTTGATATAATTAATTTACTTATTTCAATGAAAACTCAATTATATTGATACAGAAGAAGCGAGAATAAATTGATACATATACAAGAAGACATTGATGTATATATAAAGAGTTAGATAATTAGTAGTTTATCATGTTAGTTAGAAGTTGTCATATATTATCCATGACAGCCTATTAATAGTTTTTCTTTCCAGCTAAGTCGTTTCAATAAAAGTTATTAAGCTAGAGAATTACATGTTTCAGGGAGAGTAAAATGAAGTTTTGATGATTAATAAATGAGTAACTAAACATAAAATTGTGCAGAAAATAGGTCTCAACAAAGGAGTAGTAGTTTTCATAACAAAACAACAAATCAATCCCTATTTAGATTTACAAAAATAATTGCTATCAGGGGTGCATCATAAGCAGTGAAGGAATCAAGTCCTTTACGGTGGACTATAATAAAAATAAAAGTATAAACGTGTAAATAAGCCAACAAATTTTTTTTCAAGGAATGTGACCCTTGATTTTTTTTAGATCTAAAACCACACTTTTAGCATGTTTTTTCTTTTATAAAAAAAAACAAACTTAAAATCAGAAAAAAATATTTAAAATTGAAACTAAAAAAGTGAAAATTAAAATGCTAGCTAGGGGATTCAAACCCTGAACGTGGGACATTGTTTCAGAGGAGCTTACCACTAGGCGATCTCATTTTTCTTGTCATTGAGGGTGTCCAATATATATATATTCACATAAATATAGAAATTTTACTATATATATAGTGTAATTTTTTAGCGACAAACCCCCTGACTTACCTGCGGATCCTCCCCTGGTTGATCAAGCCAAGGTAGATTCCAAGCGCAAAGAAATCTCTAAGTTGTTCTTATATAGTATGTTCAACTCCTTTAAGATGAAGGCTATATCACCTTGTATTATTAATGCAACATTGCATTGATAATGTACTTGCATATAAAAAGTATGTAAGTACATTAATGCAACCACTCAAGCAACCACTTATCTCTGTTCAAGAGCTTCTTCAAATCGAAGAATGCAAAACCCAAAACTGTAAAGAGAATCTTGTTGCAAGCCTCAAGCGTAGATAACAATCACAACTTTGATATATGGAATAATTTACAAACACTTGGTAGATTTTCATAAATATAATGAAATTGTGTAAACCATCATTTGCCTCATATAAAAACAATTCAAGGGAACATAAAGATAACATTTTCCATCAAAACCATCAGGGGTAAAAGGTCTTGCTCAAATTTTGTCACGACCCAAATCCGGGCCGCGACTGGCACCCACACTTACCCTCCTATGTGAGCGAACCAACCAATCTAACCTTAACATTTCAATATAATATCAACAGAAAGTAATGCGGAAGGCTTAAACTCATTAATAAAAACCAATTCAATAACTATCAATATTCAACATCTATTATTCCCAAAACCTGGAAGTCATCATCACAAGAACATCTACTTTAAACTACTAATTCTAAGAGTTTCTAAGAAGCTAAAAATACATAAGAAGCTAGTCCATGCCGGAAGTTCAAGGCATCAAGACATGAAGGAGAAGATCCAGTCCAAGCTAGAAGCGTTAGCTCACCCTGAAGATCCGGTGTGACGAAGACTGGCTTGAGTTACTGTTGAGTCGAAGATGACGGCACGTTTGCTGCACTCCACAAATAACAAGAAGAAAAACATAAAAGTAGGGGTCAGTACAAACCACGGGTACTGAGTAGATATCATCGGCCAACTCAAAATAGGGAACAGTATATATCAAATATTATCGTAAATCAACTATAAAACTCAACATGTAGCAACAACAAGTACTATAATCATCAATAAGTACCATCAAGTTCATCCATGAGGGCTCAATCCTCAACACCATACTCATTTGGGAATTAAGTTTATTAAGTTGAGTATATTATCATCTTTCAAGATTCATTATCTTTCCTCCTCTTGTGTCGGTACGTGACACTCCGATCCCCTACTACTATGTGTCGGTACGTGACACTCCGATCCCCTACTACTATATGTCGGTACGTGACACTCCGATCCCCTAATTCTATGTGTCGGAACGTGACACTCCGATCCCCTACATGTGTCGGAACGTGACACTCCGATCCCTTACATGTGTCGGTACGTGACACTCCGATCCCCTAATTCTATGTGTCGGAACGTGACACTCCGATCCCCTACATGTGTCGGAACGTGACACTCTGATCCCCTACATGTGTCGGTACGTGACACTCCGATCCCCTACATGTGTCGGTACGTGACACTCCGATCTCCTAATTCTATGTGTCGGAACGTGACACTCCGATCCCCTAATACTATGTGTCGGTACGTGACACTCCGATCCACTAATACTATGTGTCGGAACGTGACACTCCGATCAAATAATATCATTCTGTAAATCATCAAGCCTTCTCTATTCCAAGGCATCATCAATCCCATTACTTTAATTCATCAAGCCTTCTTCTATACCAAGGCATCATCATTAATAATGTATATTAAAGTTTCTTTTCAAGATTTGGGATTCAATATTTTCATCATGCTTATCTTATCACAATCACATAATCATATCATTCATGCAAGCATACAATTAAGCATATAGAAGGTTTACAATACTACTAACACATATCATTCGCTATTAAGAGTTTACTACGAATAGCATGAAATAACCATAACCTACCTCCACCGAAGAATTGAAATCAAGCAAGTTAATCCTCAAAGCTTGGTGTTTTCCTCTTCTTCTCAATCGTTTCTCCCTCTCCCTTCTTGTTCTTTCTATTTTCTTATTCAAACCCTCTTTCTTTTACCCTAATTAGTATATAATTAAGAATAAAAGATGGCAATAATACCCCACTAATTAACTTAGGGTTACCTCTTTTAACCCCCAAGAATTTGAGTTATTAATATAAACCCACGAACTTTATAATTAAGGCAAGAATAGTCAAAAACGTCCCTTAAAACATGTAAGGAAATCCGATTCTGCCTGGGATTTGCGCAACCTGTGACGGGCCGTCGTGCCTGAGACGGTCCGTCCTGCAGGTCGTCGCGAGGGTCAGAGAGTCAATTTCCACTGAACAATCTATGACGGTCCGTCCTGCCATTCCGTCACGAAGTTCAAAGAGTCGATTTTCAGTACCCAATTTCAGATTTTCTAAGTGTTTTGAAACGAGACCCTGCGACGGTCCGTCGTGCCCATGACGGTCCGTCGTGGAGTCCGTCGCCTCAGCCTGTTTTTCCAGAAATAAAATCTGCTGCTCAAAACGACTAAACAGGTCGTTACATTAGATACCAATTTACCCATCGTTCGTCCCCGAACGATCACAAGTAGGAAAACAAGGGCGAAAAAGAGTACCTGAATCTGTAAACAGATGTGGGTATTTTTCTCGCATATCCGCCTCCTTCTCCCAAGTGACTTCTTCAACCGGTCGATTCTTCCATTGCACCTTGATGGATGCAATCTCTCTTGACCTCAACTTGCGAACTTCTCTATCTAAAATAGCAACAGGCTCCTCCTCATAAGACAAGTTCTCATCAAGCAAAACTGAATCCCAACGGATAATGTAGTTTCCATCCCCGTGGTATCTTTTCAACATCGACACATGGAATACCGGATGTACTCCGGACAGCCCTGGGGGCAAGGCTAACTCATAAGCCACCTCCCCTACTCGCTTGAGTACTTCAAATGGTCCAATGTACCTTGGACTTAGTTTACCCCTTTTTCCAAACCGCATCACCCCTTTCATGGGCGAAACTTTCAACAAGACTTGTTCACCTTCCATGAACTCTAAGTCTCTAACCTTTCGATCTGCATATTCTTTTTGTCTACTTTGCGCCGCTAGAAGCTTTTCTTGAGTAGACTTCACTTTTTCCATCGAATCCCTCAAAAGGTCAGTACCCCAAGGCCTAACCTCAAATGCATCAAACCAACCTATGGGAGACCTACATCTCCTACCATACAATACTTCGAATGGAGCCATATCAATACTTGAGTGATAGCTATTATTGTATGAAAACTCCGCTAAGGGTAAGAAGCTATCCCAATGGCCACCAAACTCTATCACACACGCACGAAGCATATCCTCCAACACTTGAATCGTTCGCTCAGACTGACCATCGGTCTGAGGATGGAACGCGGTACTAAGGTCCAACCTAGTACCCAATTCCACATGCAATGTTTTCCAAAACTTAGAAGTAAACTGCGTACCTCTATCTGATATGATGGATAGTGGAACTCCATGCAATCGCACCACTTCCGAGATGTAAAGTTTGGCTAACTTCTCTGCATTGTAAGTCACCTTGACCGGAATGAAGTGAGCAGACTTAGTTAACCTATCAACAATTACCCAAATAGAATCAAACTTTCCCAATGTCTTGGGAAGATCAACCACAAAGTCCATTGCAATTCTCTCCCACTTCCATTCAGGAATGGGCATTCTCTGAAGTGTTCCTCCGGGCCTCTGGTGTTCATACTTTACTTGTTGACAGTTTGGACACTTGGCAATAAAGTCAACAATATCACGCTTCATTCTACTCCACCAAAAGTGTTGCTTTAGGTCACGATACATCTTGGTTGCGCCCGGATGTATAGAATACCTTGAACTATGAGCCTCTGTCAGAATAGTGTTGATCAAACCATCGACGCGGGGTACACATACCCTGCCCTTGATCCTCAAAACACCTTCCTCATCAATTTGTGCTTCCTTAGCCTCCCCTCGCAATACTTTATCTTGGATTCGCCTTAGTTTCTTATCATCAAACTGTTTTCCCTTAATTTTGTCAAGAAAAGAAGATCTTGACTCCACACAAGCCAACAATCCTCCCTTCTCATTTACTTCTAATCTCATCAAGTCGTTAGCTAGAGTCTGAACCTCTCTAGCTAATGGGCGTCTAGAGGCTTGCAAGTGAGCTAGACTTCCCATGCTTCCCGCTTTTCTACTTAAAGCATCCGCCACAACATTCGCCTTCCCCGGATGATACAAAATGGTGATGTCGTAGTCCTTCAGTAGTTCCATCCATCTTCTCTGTCTCAAGTTCAAATCTTTCTGAGTAAAGACATACTGTAGGCTACGATGATCCGTATAGACCTCACACTTAACCCCATATAAATAGTGTCTCTATTGCTTTAATGCAAACACTACCGCAGCCAATTCCAAATCATGAGTTGGGTAGTTACGTTCATGCACTTTTAATTGCCTCGAAGCATAAGCAATCACATTCTTCTCTTGCATTAGTACTGCACCCAAACCAGAATAGGATGCATCACAATAAATGATGAAGTTCTTACCCTCTACTGGCAAGGTAAGGATAGGTGCGGTAGTCAACAAAGTCTTGAGCTTCTGAAAGCTTTCCTCACACTCATTCGACCATACAAATGGAACATTCTGCTTAGTCAAGTTCGTCAATTGGGAAGCAATAGAAGAGAATCCCTTGACAAATCGGCGGTAGTAGCTTGCTAACCCAACAAAGCTCCTTATTTCCGATACATTAGTAGGTCTTACCCAATCCTTCACTGTCTCAATCTTAGAAGGATCCACCATCACTCCATCCTTAGAAACCACGTGTCCCAAGAAGGACACTGCATCTAGCCAAAACTCACACTTAGAGAACTTGGCATAAAGCTTTTTCTCCCTCAACATTTCCAATACCATTCTCAAATGCTCTTCATGTTCCTTCTTGCTCTTTGAGTATACCAATATATCATCAATAAATACGATCACGAAGAGGTCCAAATATGGCTTAAAAATCCCATTCATCAAGCTCATGAACGTAGCAGGGGCATTCGTAAGACCAAAAGACATCACTACAAATTCGTAATGCCCATACCTTGTTCGAAAAGCAGTCTTTGGCACATCCGTTGCCCGTATTTTCAGCTGATGATAACCGGATCTCAAGTCAATCTTAGAGAAGACACAAGCACCTTGTAACTGATCGAACAAGTCATCAATGCGGGGAAGAGGATACTTGTTCTTTATGGTTACCTTGTTTAGTTGTCTGTAGTCTATACACATTCGAAAACTCCCATCCTTCTTCTTTACAAACAAAACCGGAGCACCCCAAGGAGATGCACTTGGTCTAATAAAGCCTTTGTTCAATAACTCTTGAAGTTGTGCCTTTAACTCTCTTAACTCTGCGGGAGCCATTCTATAAGGGGGTATAGAAATGGGGCGAGTACCCGGTTCAAGATCAATACAGAAGTCAATATCCCTATCCGGTGGCATACCAGGAAGATCTGCAGGGAACACATCCAGAAACTCACGAACCACTGAAACCGACTCAATCGAAGGTACTTGGGTAGTGTCATCCTTAAGATGTGCCAAGAAAGCTAAACACCCTTTACTAATCATTTTCTTAGCACGAAGAAAGGAGACGATGCGGACCGGATTGGAAGTGTAGTCACCCTCCCACACTAACGGGTCTGTCCCAGGCTTGGCTAACGTCACCGTTTTAGCATTACAATCCAAGATCGCAATTGCAGAGAAAGCCAAGTCATACCCAGAATTACATCAAAATCATCCATTTCTAAGATAACCAAATCTACATAAGTGTTGCTCCCCACAAAGTTCACCAAACAATACCTATACACCTTTTCAACTACCACAGACTCACCCACCGGAGTAGAAACACGAATAGGCATATCAAGTAATTCACAATGTAAATTTAAACCATTAGCAAATGAGGAAGATACATAAGAAAATGTGGATCCAGGATCAAACAATACAGAAGCCATGCAATCACAAACCAGAAGATTACCTGTGATGACAGCATCAGATGCCTCCGCTTCAGACCGCCCAGGGAAAGCGTAATAATGGGCCCTATCGTTTGTCTGTCCATTGCCCCTACCATGTTGTGATGTAGTGGCCCCAGTTTGCCCATTACCTCTGCCGTTTTGGTGACCACCATTACCTCGACCACCGCGTCCTCCAGAATAACGGCCTCTACCATGACCACCTCTACCTCTAGCTATTGGGGGTCTATAACTTTGTCTGGGACAATTTTTCCTAATATGTCCAATCTCCCCACATCCATAGCACTCTCTGGGTTCATGCATAGGTCTCTTAGAGAAGTGTTGACCGGTCTGAGGTGGACCCCCAACTACAGTCTGTAGTGAAGACTGAATTTGTCAGACTGAGTAACTTCCCGAACCCTGTCCCCTAGTGTAAGAACCATTAAACTCACCTCCCTTTCGAAACCTTTTTGATGTCGATGTTGTGGTGAAGTCGTCTGGCTTCACTCCTTCCACTTCTATCACAAAGTCTACCACTTCTTGGAAGGATTTTGCCCTTGCCGCTATCTGTAAGGCCGAAATCCGCAATTCTGACCTCAACCCCTTCACAAACCGGCGAATCCGCTCTTGAGGACTGAAACAAAGTTGAGTGGCATATCTGGATAGTGCACGGAACTTAGCCTCATAAGCATTAACCGACATCCTACCTTGCTCTAGGCTCAGGAACTCATCCCTTTTCCTATCCCTCAAAGTCCGGGGGATATACTTCTCCATAAACAAGCTAGAGAATGAGGCCCAAGTCATAGGTGGTGCCTCTGTCGGTTGACACTCAACATGGGATCGCCACCACATTTTGGCGTTCCCTTGAAACTGATAACTCACGAACTCAACACCAAACTGTTCTACTATACCCATCTTGTGTAGTAGCTCGTGACAGTCAACCAGAAAATCATAAGCATCCTCCGATTCAGCACCCTTGAAGACTGGAGGTTTCAATTTCAAGAACTTACTGAAAAGTTCATGCTGATCACTTGTCATTACAGGCCCTGTAGTCAGACGAGGAAATGTGCTTATTTCCAATGGAACATCCATGTGGGGAGCCATAGTAGCCGCATGTTGTACCTCCGGAGCCTGAGGTGCTGGTGCAGAAAACACTAGGGGTGTCTGGCCCTGATCAGATAACCCGCTAAGATAAGCCAGAACCTGATTGATCATCTCTGGGGTAGGTTGGGGTGGCATTTCCTCATTTTGCACTTGTTCATTCACCCCATCCTCCCCCTCTCTTATCACTTCCTCAGTCGGTGGAGGAGTCACTGCCCTAGTATCAGATGGGCTAGGTGTTCGTCCTTTTCCCCTAGAGGACGTCCTCCCACGACCTCTACCACGGCCCCTTGCCGCTGTTCTCCCTCGAGCCACAGCCCCTGTGGCTGGCTCAGTTGTTTCTTGTCTGGCCGGTGTTGGTGTTGGCGTAGTCGTTGATCTAGTTCTAACCATCTGCGAAAGAGAGTGAAGATGGTCAGATACCAATTCGTATCGCCTAGATACTAATTGGACTCAAGTTGTAGCACGAAAGAAGAAATGAAAGAGTGAAATTTTCCTAAAGTCTTATAGCCTCTCAAGGAAAAGTAAAGGCGTCCCCCTACCGTTCCTTAAGACTCTACTAGACCTGTTCTTGTGTGATGAGACCAACGAACCTAATGCTCTGATACCAAGTTTGTCACGACCCAAATCCGGGCCGCGACTGGCACCCACACTTACCCTCCTATGTGAGCGAACCAACCAATCTAACCTTAACATTTCAATATAATATCAACAGAAAGTAATGCGGAAGGCTTAAACTCATTAATAAAAACCAATTCAATAACTATCAATATTCAACATCTATTATTCCCAAAACCTGGAAGTCATCATCACAAGAACATCTACTTTAAACTACTAATTCTAAGAGTTTCTAAGAAGCTAAAAATACATAAGAAGCTAGTCCATGCCGGAAGTTCAAGGCATCAAGACATGAAGGAGAAGATCCAGTCCAAGCTAGAAGCGTTAGCTCACCCTGAAGATCCGGTGTGACGAAGACTGGCTTGAGTTACTGTTGAGTCGAAGATGACGGCACGTTTGCTGCACTCCACAAATAACAAGAAGAAAAACATAAAAGTAGGGGTCAGTACAAACCACGGGTACTGAGTAGATATCATCGGCCAACTCAAAATAGGGAACAGTATATATCAAATATTATCGTAAATCAACTATAAAACTCAACATGTAGCAACAACAAGTACTATAATCATCAATAAGTACCATCAAGTTCATCCATGAGGGCTCAATCCTCAACACCATACTCATTTGGGAATTAAGTTTATTAAGTTGAGTATATTATCATCTTTCAAGATTCATTATCTTTCCTCCTCTTGTGTCGGTACGTGACACTCCGATCCCCTACTACTATGTGTCGGTACGTGACACTCCGATCCCCTACTACTATATGTCGGTACGTGACACTCCGATCCCCTAATTCTATGTGTCGGAACGTGACACTCCGATCCCCTACATGTGTCGGAACGTTACACTCCGATCCCCTAATTCTATGTGTCAGAATGTGACACTCCGATCCCCTACATGTGTCGGAACGTGACACTCCGATCCCCTACATGTGTCGGTATGTGACACTCTGATCCCTTACATGTGTCGGTACGTGACACTCCGATCCCCTAATTCTATGTGTCGGAACGTGACACTCCGATCTCCCCTAATACTATTTATCGGTACGTGTCACTCCGATCCACTAATACTATGTGTCGGAACGTGACACTCTGATCCACTAATATCATTCTGTAAATCATCAAGCCTTCTCTATTCCAAGGCATCATCAATCCCATTACTTTAATTCATCAAGCCTTCTTCTATACCAAGGCATCATCATTAATAATGTATATTAAAGTTTCTTTTCAAGATTTGGGATTCAATATTTTCATCATGCTTATCTTATCACAATCACATAATCATATCATTCATGCAAGCATACAATTAAGCATATAGAAGGTTTACAATACTACTAACACATATCATTTGCTATTAAGAGTTTACTACGAATAGCATGAAATAACCATAACCTACCTCCACCGAAGAATTGAAATCAAGCAAGTTAATCCTCAAAGCTTGGTGTTTTCCTCTTCTTCTCAATCGTTTCTCCCTCTCCCTTCTTGTTCTTTCTATTTTCTTATTCAAACCCTCTTTCTTTTACCCTAATTAGTATATAATTAAGAATAAAAGATGGCAATAATACCCCACTAATTAACTTAGGGTTACCTCTTTTAACCCCCAAGAATTTGAGTTATTAATATAAACCCACGAACTTTATAATTAAGGCAAGAATAGTCAAAAACGTCCCTTAAAACATGTAAGGAAATCTGATTCTGCCTGGGATTTGCGCAACCTGTGACGGGCCGTCGTGCTTGAGACGGTCCGTCCTGCAGGTCATCGCGAAGGTCAGAGAGTCAATTTCCACTGAACAATCTATGACGGTCCGTCCTGCCATTCCGTCACGAAGTTCAGAGAGTCGATTTTCAGTACCCAATTTCAGATTTTCTAAGTGTTTTGAAACGAGACCCTGCGACGGTCCGTCGTGCCCATGACGGTCCGTCGTGGAGTCCGTCGCCTCAGCCTGTTTTTCCAGAAATAAAATCTGCTGCTCAAAACGACTAAACAGGTCGTTACAAATTTTTGAGTTTCTTACAACAATTTTGATCAAAATTTGAATATATTTCAAATCTCTTTCCCTATTAATTACAATCTACTTTGCAAACATATTTTAATTATCAGTACTTAGTGTTTAGATATATTATTTCAAATATGATTTTATAAATATTTGTAAATATTTATTTTGTATTCAAATCAAAAGTTATAACTATATTACTGTAGATTTCAGATAGAATGTATTAACAATCATCTTTGTAAGTATTTTATTTTGCATTCAATATTATTGTAGCCTTTAATATCATAAATTTAGCATATTGAATGTTGATTGGATGTATTTCGTACTCATGTGTATTTTACAATTTTTTTTATAGATTCTTATCCATTTAACATTTTTAAGTTCTAGCCTATCACACACATAAGTAAAAATTAAATTCAATCTATTTTTTAATCATTATGTAATTATAAGAAAAAAGAAAAAAAGGTCGAAGGAACCAACTAAAATCAAAATAAGAAACCCGACTCTATATTGATTAAATTTGATTTATAAATTTAATAAGTTGATATAATTAATTTAGTTCTTTTCAATAAAAAATTCAATTCAACTTTTCTTTATTTAATCAACTCGATTTAATTATATTGATACTGAAGAAATGAGAAGAAGTTGTTACATATACAAGAGGACATTGATGTAAATATAAAGAGTTAGATAGTTAGTAATTTATCATGTTAGTTAGAAGTTGTTATTTGCATCTTAGCTGATATGTAATAGGTAGTTAGTTAGACTTTATCACATTATTCTATGATGTAACAACTCATGTGGGTTAATTAATTCAATACACACAATTATCATTTTCTCTCGGAAGTGTTGTATCTTCTCTATGCACAAATTAGGTCACAAATTTTCAATAATTCTACGTTGTATCAGAGCTTGAACTCATGATTATGAGTTAGATCTTTCCTAATCTGTGTAGACTTGTGTAATTTGTTGTATTTTTTGTTGATTTGATCTCTAACAATGTCTAAAATTGACATTGTTTATAAAATCATCAGGAATGTAAAGACCAAACTGTAAAGTCAAAACGAATCGATGGACCAAGTCAAATTGAAAAATAAAACTGACTTATGGTTTGGTTTGATTGATTTGGCGTTGAAAAAGAAAAATCGATCATTCTTGATTTGGTTTAATATTAATAAAAAAAGTCAAACCAAATTCAACCCAAACCGACATAATACATATATAATTTTAAATTTTTATACATTAAAGTACTTATATAATCTATTTTGTAAATATTTTAATATTAGTTTAATTAATTTTCAATATGTATAAGTCATATATATATATATTCAGATTTGACTTGTAACTTGTAAGTTATAATATATATTTGTCCATTAATTGGTGAAATGTTCCAAGCTTAGTACAAACCTAAAAGTTAAAATCCTAGAAACTAGTCATATTCTCACTCTTCACTTTTCAATATTTCCACTTTTCAGAGAGCTGCTCAATCTTCCTCTTCCCATTCTTCTCTTTCATACGCTCGTCTACTTGGTGATAGTAAGGTATGCTTTCCTTTTTTCTTTTTTTAGAAAATGTAAATTTATAAATGAAAATCATCACTTACAATGGCTGTTGCTACCACAAATCTTAATTTTTTGTGTGTCGCTTTCTTAGATGGAGACTACGGGTGGAGCTGACGTAGAAATGATTATCGACGGTCGTCCAGTTGTATCAATACCTCAAAAGAAAGGTAAAACACTCTTCATCTTTGCGCTCCTCCTAAAAGGCAAAAAGAACAACCCTAATAGATTCCAATCCTAGAATTGGTAATACGGGGAGAGAAACATCACAAATTTGGAATTACCTTGCTCAATTCATTGCTAAACGAGGTAAACAAAGAGCAAAATGTAACTATTGTGTAAAATACTTTGCCACTGAGACAAAAACAAATAGAACTTATGTATTGTGGTCACATTTAAATGAGAAGTGTCTCGAATCTCCCTTTAGATTTGCTGATAGAAGGCAAATAACCCTGAAATTGTACCAATCGAAGTAGGGGGACAAGAAAACGGAACAAGTTTTATACAAAAGGTTGTGTACAGTGTGGAAGATATCAGGAGGGCCATCACCAAATTAGTTATTATTGATGGAAAACCATTTAAAGTTGTTGAAGGTGAAGATTTAAAAAATTGATGGCCAAAGCTTTGCTAATTTTGAATTACCTTCATGGATAACTATGCTAAATTGCTTGAAGATCTATCAAGAAGTGAAAGAGAAGATTAAAAAACTTGTCAAGAATCAACATATATGTATTACTAATGATACATGGACATCACTTCAAAATTTGACTTATATGGTTGTGGATTCTCATTAGTTTGATGATGAATGAAACTTACAGAAAAAAATTCTAAATTTTTTTCAAACTCCGGATCACATGGGAGAGACTATACCTAAAAGTATTGAAGCATGCTTGTTGAATTATGAAATTAAAAACTTGTTTACAATGACTCTGGATAATGCATCTGTCAATGATGCTGCCATTAAGCATTTGAAGATATGTATTGGTGGTTGGAAAGGGGCCATATTAAGAAATAAATTTTTACATGTTAGATGTAATGTTCATATTTTGGACATAAAGAAGGTTTAGATGAACAAATTGAGTCAATTTCTCGAATAAGGAATAAAGTGAAATATGTCAAGTCTTCTATTTCTAGGTATGCCTCTTTCAAGTCATATATTGAGAAGACTAAGCTAGACATTCATGGTCTCTTAAGTCTTGATGTTGAAACTAGGTTTTCATTGGAATTCTACATATATGATGTTATAAACTGTTGTATATTTTTAAAAGGCCTTTGCAAGATTACGTGGATGATCATAACTATTGAAAGTATTGTCTTCAAAGTGAACTGAAAGGACATCCAACTACAAATGATCGGCAGCTTGTGAAAGGTTTTATAAATTTTCTTTAAATCTTCTATCAGTCTACTTTACAATTTCTAGGGAACTTCTATTTTAATTCTAGTTTATTGTGTCATGATTTTTTCAATATTCGAAGTTCTATACTGAAGTACTGTTGTAGTGAAGATTTTATTTTGATTGGCATGACTGAAAGGATAAAGGTAAAGTTTGATAAATATTGAGAAATCTGAAAATTTGAAGATGTTGTTATTCTTACAATAACCTGTATTTATAAGGTTAATAAACAGAGACAGAAATAAGATGAAGCAGAAAAAATATAAAATGCAAGAATTAATCCGAGTCCACAGAAACTACTGTGTGTCCTTAAGAAATTTAATCCCTTCACTGTACCCAAGGTTATGGATTAATCTCCCAAGATAAAAAGGATTAAACATGTTAAAGAAATAGCAGTACCTCAAACTTCTTTAACTTCAACGAACTTAAGAACAACAACAAGTCAAACAGACTCAGTCGATCAACACTTTGATTTTATTTGAGAGAAAAATAAATGCAGAGAAAGAAAAATTTTCAGTGTTCTAAAAAATCAAAAATTGACTTCCTTTTATAGCCATTTTTCAGCAAGGAACATGTCTGTTCAGTGAGATCTGTTCAGACCCATTTTATCCAGAAAATTGTGTCTTTTGGAAAAAATAACAACTTTTTGGAAAATTGTGTCTGTTAGGAAAATAATGACTTTTTGGAAAGTAACGACTTTTGGGAAAGTAACGACTTTTCGAAAAGAGTAACAACTTTTCAGAATGTTACCGTTACCTGCAAATTTATTAGAGATAATTTTAACAGGATTTATTTGATTTAACAAAAACTGATTAAATAAATTTTTTCCAAAAAATTTATCAATCAATCACATCATTTGCCAAATCCAAAGCCAAAGCCGAAGCCGAAACCGAGCGACGACGAGGACGGCGCGAGGGGGCATCTTCTTCATAGCTCTTTAAGAAGTAATGGAAGTGTTTCCTTCTATAAAGACAACAATTTTCCTTTCTTTTGCCGATATGGGAGAAATGACTTTTCATTTGCACTTTGCAAATGACTTTTCATTTTCCCTCCAAAGTAGTTCCCTCACTTTTCATATTCTCTCTTTTCTTTTCCCATTCATACTTGCTAAATCCCAAAAGTTGTTGTTCATTGCTATTGTATTGAATCCTAGGTATAAGATGCAATATGTCAATTTTATTCTTAGCAAAACGTATGGCTCCTTACTGGGTAAATTAAAGGCAGATAATGTGGAAGGTGCTATCATTATTCTTCGACTGAAACTTTTACAGATGACATTGGAGGTGACACTAACATGACGGGTAAAATAGATGATATATTGCATTATCAATG